>NW_022103915.1:98604405-98606125 GCF_000313985.2 Echinops telfairi
CAGGGTCCCAAACGGAGGCGGAAAGCCATCCCTGGCATGGCCGTGACACAGGACAGGTAGGCTCGGACGGAGAGGTGGCGGGGCAGCACTTACCAGAGTCCAAAACCCATCGCGCCATTCTCAACCCCCGAGGTTTGGTTGTAGATGAGTCCCTTGGTGGGGGGCCTGGCCCCTGACCATCGAGGGGGGTCCTTATCGGGGTTTCGGCACAAATGTTAGGTAGTTGAGAGGCGCCAGAAACCAAATCACTCGAATTAAAACAAACAGGCTTTATTAGGAGAAAAAAACCCCGCCTGGGCGAAGTCCCACAGTCCACAACATGCGGGCTGGGGGAGTCGCACGGCAGACTAGAGGGATGATGCTTATATATGGAGAGGTGTGTTCGGGTTTCTGGAATGTAAGGTGCCTTCCTGGTTCCGGGTGTATTCGTGCTGGGTGCAGAGCAGTGGGCGAGAACAAAGCAGGCACTGAGCCAAATGGGCCATGCGAGGTGCACAGTGGAGGGTCAAGAGCAAAGCGGACACTGAGCCAAACGGGCAGTGAACAAAATGGGCCAGGAGTAAAAGAAAGAAGAAAAAAATTTTTGCAAAGCTACATTAGCCAGCTCTGGTCAGCTCCGCATGGGTGGGGGAAATTCAACTCCCGCCAGACAATAAGGTTGTTGGGTTTTAAAAAAAAATTAAATACATAGTCGGAGGTGGGTGTGGGTGGATTCTGGGATTGTTTTTTTTCTGGTTACCCCGTGTGAGGCAACAGTCCTGTCTTCCTTGAGAAAGAAAATGAGTTACAGACCATTACATAAACATGCTGACACTCGGAAGCCAGGAATTCCGAGTAACTGAACATACCTTATTTGCTCCCACAAATAATAAATTAAAATAGATGTTATAAAAAGTTGGGGGGGGGAAGAACTAATTTTTCTTAGATTAGGGGTGACAATAAGTGAGAGTTCAAAATTCATTCAGATATCTAATGTTTCTTTATATCCCTGGTGTACTTTAGAGGCGGCATTATCATCTTAAGAAATAGTATAAGTAAAAGGATGATGGCAATATATGTTCAAATGAATTTGACACAATGGATGTATGTATTGTATAAGAGCTGTAAACCCCTAATCATGATTTTAAAAAATATATATATAATTAACTTCCATGGGACATTTGGTCATTCTAATATTAATTTCATTAATGTAGCCAATTGTATAGAATTTGAAATACTAGTAAGAAAAGATAAATCTACACATAGGAAAGCTTTTAAGATAAAAATACATGGAATGAAAAAAAAAATACATGGAATGTTTACTTATTAAATTAAAAATGTAAGTAAATAAACACTGCTATTAAAACAGTGAGGATTAGACACATGGGAAAAATGTAACAGTCATTCACTGAGGCAAAACTATCGGTCAAACTAAGACATGTCGCAAAAAGGCATGAAAATAGTAAGTATCAAAAAAAAAAAGAAAATAGTAAGTGTCTGTTGTTCTTAAGTGTGGGGGAAGTTCAGCGCAATTGTACAGGTAAGATATATAAAGATTATAGTAAAGTCATAGAGAAACTGGACAGGTGGGAGAGAGAGAGTAAAATAAAGAAGTTAGACACAGTTCATGGTAGCATGCTCACCTGGATGGCCATGATCTCAACAGCTAGGTCCGTGCACAGCGTAAGCAGAGAGGGCAGGAGGGGTCTTTATTTCTGGCCAAGGCCCATATATACTTAGG
>NW_022103915.1:98610207-98616177 GCF_000313985.2 Echinops telfairi
TAGGTGGAAATAATTTTACATTCCTCATAAATGACGTAGGAAAGCATTTTTCTCTATTACCTCAACCCTAAAGCCAGGCAGCTGACAGTAAAGAAGATGGAAACCGCAAGGTAAGTTCTATTGATTGACGTACGTGTCCACCAATGTACGACGGAAAGAGGGAGGCGGGAAAAGCCAGCATCCAATCAGAATGCTGGGGCCGCGGGAGGGGCGGAGCTTGCTGAACGGGCTCGCCGCCGGGTCGGCGGGCTGGAGAAGGAGCGAAGATGGCGGAGTGAGGTGCGCCGCGGAGCGCGGCCTCGGGGCCGCGGGCGGGCCCGCCGAGTTCCGCGCCTGAGGAGTGTGGGGGTAAGGCGAGAAGGCTCGCGAGGGGGACGAGCAGGCGGTGGGGATGTGGCGCGCCGGGGTCCGGTCCGGCGGGCCTCAGCGGCCGGCTTCCGTCCTCGGTCGCCCGGGGCGGCCCCCCGCCTTCCGCCAGTGCCGCGCACCCCGCTTTCTCCTCGCGCGCCGCTCCTTCCCCTGACGCCCTTTGTGTATCGGCCCTCTTCTCTGGGGATTGGGCCCCCTCGGATGCACCGACTCCTTTTCTGTGATAGCTTTGCCCTTTTGATGTATTAAAGCCCTCACTTTACGGCTTAGTCGCCACTCCGTTGCGGAGCCTCCGCTACCAGTCGCGGCCTGTCGCGGCCCAGCGTTTGACTCGTTGACCTTGAGATTTGGCCTCAGAAGACCGACTCCTCGGGGCGGAGTACGTGTCGCGTGGGCATGCTCCTTGACCTCTACTGTAGTTACCGGTGTCCACGTTCACCTCCCAAACTTTTCTGATGCCCGATAGCAGCTTTGTCCTTGTGTGTCCTGATAATTGCCCGATGGTGTACAGTTGGGTTTTTATAGCGTGAGCTTGAGAAATGGCTTTTGGACACATTCTTACAGAATTAGTGAAAGGTGTGGGGGGGTTATATACTGTCGCAATACCATCGAGCATTTGTATTTGGTTCTTGTGGAGTTTTTATGGGTTTTCCCCTTTATTTTTGGATGGTATAGCCCCACATTCGATCGGTTTGCCAAATTCTAAGGAAAGTTCTTACATGTTAATTCGGTTTCTTAATTGGTGAAGCCTCTTAAAAATGTAGCACGAATTTAGTTGAGTCCAGTTGAAATGGTTCATTGTACAGATAATTGCTTCTGGTAGATTATGTGCTCTGCTGGCCAGATAATTTGCAGAGATGAGACTTTCTTGTAACGAAGTGCTGCTCAATAAGCTCTTCCTGTCGGTTTTGTCTGTTTTTATCTCATCTAGGAAAATAAAGATGATGTGAGACAAAGGAAAGAAGTGGAATATGGGTCCTCTCTCCTTATAGGGGAGTGGCAGTATGCCCGAACACATAGATCTTAAGCTAGAGAGTATACAGGTTTGGGAATTTCATGCACATGGTTCCATTTTTGTGGAGAGAAGAGGGCCGATAGCCTCATCAGATTCTCTAAAAGGAACAGGGAGAGAATGCTTCCAGTTTTGACGTCTCCAAAATCGTATAAATATGTGCATCATTTCCATAAAAAACAGTAACTGCTTTATGATGGTTCTGTCTGAATATTTTGAGATAGTGTTTTTGTGTTGTGTTTTAAGCTTAGTTCATTTCCATTTTGCACACTAATTGCACCTCACACCAGTAGGGGCTCTATCATCACTTGCACTTTCTTTGTATTTTCAGCTTTCACCTCATAAGAAGAACATTTTCCTTGACCTTTAGGTGCTTTTATATTTTCTTCATCTCAGAAAGAACAAAAGAATTCTGAACTCAGGACTTGGCAAGTAAGTAACAATGGGTTAACCAGTCCAAATAAAATTCTTGCAGTTTGAAAGTAGCCAGCTAGAAGTAGAACAAGAAACTGTTACCTTCAGTAGAAGGTAACTTAGTAACAAAAGTGACTATAAATTATTGATGTTTAAGCCAAATCTTTTATTTCCTCAACGAAAGCAGTGTATAAAAAGAAAATAAAAACTTGATCATCTGTTCTACCATTAATTTTTATTACATAAAGGCAAAAAGAGACATGTCATTAGCTCAATGGGAATCAAGTGATGAATAAATAAATATAACTAGGAACATCTTAGAATGTACACTACTTCTCACTGCCTCATTAGCTGACATGTTGCATTTAGGGCAATAGTAAAAAAAATCTCGCATACCCTGCATGGCGTTCCCTGCTGGCTGTAAATCCTGACCCAGTCAGCTCTGCTAGTTTGTAGAAAATGGCCTAGCCTTTCGGCCGGAAATGCCATCTTGCAGTGACCTGCCCAAAATGACGAACAAGGGAAAGAGGATGGGCACCCGCTAACTGTTCTCCAAACCCTTCAGGGAGCATGACTTTGTTCCGCTAGCCACATATATGCAGATCTACAAGAAAGGTGACATTGTGGACAATCAAGGGCATGGACACTGTTCAGAAAGGAATGACGCACTAATGTCACCAGGGGAAAACCAGACGTATTTACAATGTGACCCAGCATGCCATTGGCACTGTGAACAAGCAAGATCTTGGAGAATGTGCTTATTGAGCACATTCAGCACTCGAAGAGCTGGTGCAGCTTCCTGAAGCGTGTGAAGGAGAATGACCAGAAGGAGGAGGCCAAGGAGAAAGGCATCTGGGTACAGCTGAAGTGTCAGCCTGCCCCCCAAAGAGGCCCCCTTTGTGGGGACCAGTGGGAAAGAGCCCGAGCTGCTGGAGCCTGGGTTCATGGCTTAGTCTGTGTGAAATAAAGCTGTCCCGCGAGGGGGAAAAATGGCCTAAATCCAAGTGCAGAAGTCACATTGCAAAGACCAGCAAGCTCTGCTGCAGGCTGGCAGTGCTCCAGACCTGCAGCCCTTGGCTGCAAGCCCCAGGGCGCCATCTCTGGAATGACTCCTGGAGCCAGAGGTTACTGCAGTTTCACAGAATGCCGTTTTTTCACTTAACATTCAGTAAGTCAGGAGTGACTGCTTTTTAAAATGTCATACAAATAGTAATAGTCCAATCATTAATTTTAGCATACTGTAATATTCCTAGGTACGAGTTTATTTTTCTGTGCCAAGTATTGGTATCTGTTGAATTTACCATTGAAGTAGATTCTGTCCAAAGACTAAGTAGTATACGTAGTGTGCTTTCTTAGTTGATAGTCCTATCTACAGCAGACTTCATACCTATTAGTCAAATTCTTGATTTATATCATTCAGTGTACAATTGCTTTAAGGTTTAAAAATGGTGCTTCTATGAGAGGGGTCTTCAGAAAAAATTGAATTCAACTGGGATTTTCCCGCCATTGCATATATTTTATTAGAGGAAAAACTAGTGGGGCAAAGTGTCCTTAAAGTAATAGTCTTTGTTATAAGCCCTTGGTGGGAGACTTTACTGCTTGGATTTAGAACTCTTAAGTTCAGGTATACAGTAATAGAAACTTGTCATTGGAATACTCTAATATTGATAGCAATCTAAAAATCCACAATTGTGAACTGATGTAAATAAATTTTGGTGCTTCTATATTTATACCTTTAGCTCTCCTGATATGGAGTGATCTCTAATATATATAAAAGAAAGCGCAAGGAAAACAATGCTTATACTGTCCTTTCATTGAGGGGGATACATTTATTTATAAAGATGTTATGATAGTCATAGAATATCTCTAAAAAGGTAAGAAACTTTTATTTTTTATTTCATATCACATCATTTAAATAAATAATTTTTTCAAAGAAAGGAAGCATTCAATAGTTGATAAATGTCACATTGATAAAAGTTACATTTTTGCTCAGGCAGTGGTTCTTTATTAGTGTAAGCTCCCTTTCTGGGGTGTGGAAACATTCCAACTAGGCTTGTAGCTTTTTTTTTATAATGACTCTTAAAAATTAAATTTGAGTGATTATAATAATAACCATTTCATTTTGTGAAGTTATTCTGAATTCACTATGTAAAAAAAGGAGTATTATTTCCTATGATGTGTCATTTTTCCTATACTTCAAGGAAGCAAAGTATATCATTTATATATTTATAAATGATATATATAATTTATTGCTGTGTAACAAGTTACCCAAACTTTAATAGATTAAAGCCAGTAAATATTTATTACCTTGTCTCAAGTTTGTTGGGTCAGGAATTTGGGAACAGCTTAGCTAGAAGTTTCTGGTTTGAGACCTTCTTAAGAGGTTTCAGTCCAGAAATTGGTTGGCGGGATGAACAACAGAAATGTGGGTGAAGGGAGACAGCAGTTGGTGTAAGATATGAAAACAATAATAATTATAATTTTATCAAGGGGTCATGGGGGGAAGAGGAGCTGATACCAAGGGCTCAAGTATAAAGTAAATGTTTAGAAAATGATGTACATATGGCAACATAGGTACAAATATGCTTGATACAATTGATGTATGGAATGTTATGAGAGCTGTAAGAGCCCCCAATAAAATGATTGTTAAAAAGAAGAGAAATTGTTTGGGGCACCAGTATCTGATCCACTTCCAGGCTGACTCATCCAAATGACTAACAAATTGGTCATGGTTGGTTAAAACTCAAACGATTCTGACTCATAGTGACTCTATAGGGTTCCCAAGGATATAAATCTTAATAGGAGCAGATAGCTTTCTCTTTTGGAGTGGCTGATGGTTTTGATCTGTATACCTTGTGACTTACCCAAGTGTCATCAGTGTGGTTTGTTCCCAAAACCCACTGCCTTCAGTTCTAATGCTTAGCAACCCTATCAAGGGTTTCTCTTTTAACTGGAGCAGAGAGCCTCAACCTTCTCCTGTAGAGCACCTGTTGGGTTTGAACTGCTAATCTTTGAGATACCGTTCAAGTGCTTACCCAGCAGTACTGACTCCATTCCTCCCAATGTAGGCCACCTCCAGGTCTGCTAGAAGTGACCTCATGATATAGCCGCTGGCTTCTCCCTGAACAGCAATCCAAGAGAACAATGCAGAAGCCACAGAGTCCTTTATGATCTTGCCATAACATTCTTTTGTCCTGTGGATTTATTGGTGTGGGAACAGATTATCAAAAGGTATAAATACCAGGAGCCAACAGTCACTGGGGACCTTGGAGGCTGACTTTCACAAAGTCATTTGACTCTAATATGGGTTTATAAAGCCAACATTCCTAAACAAGAAACTTCAGAGAGTCAGAAGTGTCTGGTGAGGTACGCAGTGAATATCATATGTATCTGCAATTTCTAGTTTGCTCCCTTAACTCTAGGATCAATATCTACTTAAATTTTTAATGCATGTAAGTATATTTAGAGGAGCTCTGGTCTTCTGGTGGCTTTGTCGAGTAGGCACTGGATTATTAACGACCCAACATTCAAACCCACCCATCACTTCTCAGGGAAAGATGAAGCTGCCTGTATCCCTTAAGATTTATAAAGCCTTGGAAACCCTATGTTGATTTGTTAGGTGCTCTTGGCACCATCCTTAAAATTGTTCTTGGTTTGAGCCCATTGTAGCCATTGTGTCAGTCATCTTGTCAAAGGCCTTCCTCTTTTGTTGTTGCCCCTCCATTTTACCAAGCATGATGTCCTATTCCAGGGACTGCTCTGATATGAGAAGAAGTCTTGCCATCCTTGCTTCTAAGGAGCACCTTGACCAAACTTCTTCCAAGGAAGTGTCTGTGGGTCGGGTCTGTATGCCAGCAGTGGAACATCTGAAAGGTGAGTGAGGGAAGCAGTTTGACTTACAACAGCACTTCAGAGAATAAAATACATAGGAACATATCTAACAGGGATGTGAAGGAATTATACCGTAAAGATTGTCCCGCACTACTAGAAAAGACTAAAGAAGAGTAAAATACATGGAAAGATGTTCCATGTTCATTGTGTTAGTTTGGGTAAACTACAGAAACAAATCCACAGAAACTCATGTACGTAAGAGAGACTTTTATATAAAGGTAATGTACCATTTATATAAAAGAGACCTTTATATAAAGGGTACATTAAGGAAGCATCCCAGCCCA
>NW_022103915.1:98617048-98625664 GCF_000313985.2 Echinops telfairi
TTGTCTTGTCCTGTAAAGATTAAAGCCTCAGAAATATGGTCACTATGAGTTGGAATCAACTCAATGTCAGTGAGTTTGTGTTTTTAGTTTTTTTTGACACATGGAATAAATTGCCCTTGCTGCTCATAAGGTTCGAAGTCTACCTAACTTTGGAACTTCATTTTCTTCTTTCTCCTACTGTTGTTTTTGCTACAAAAGCAAATTGTGCCATTCTTGTTCTCTTGATTGAATTTATATTTACCTTCCCCAGGCTGAGAATCTGAACTTTGTCTTATTTTCAACCGGAAGAGGTTATTCAGGTTCTTTAAATCTTTTTTATTTTTGTAAATATTTACAAATAACAGGTTTATGTTTTAACTGCAATGTTTACATTTTTCACGTTTTCATTTGGTGATCGTGTTAAGTATATATTGGTTTACTTAGGGGCTTATTACATTTGGTCTTACGGTTTTGAGTTTTATATGTATCAAGTTTTAAATACAGTACTATTAGATGTGTTTATGATAAAATGATAATCTTACGGCATACAAACAGTACATTGCTCCATTTTCATAAGAGGAAATTTATATTTTGTCTCATTTATACACATTGTTATGTAAGTCTAGCTTTTTTTTTCAGGCTTAAGTTTTTGTATTTTTCCTAGCCACTGCTTCTGGTTTTCCCATGACAGTACTGAGTATTGTGTTGTTTTTGAACACTTTGTTCCTGTCTGTATAATCCAAATTAAGTATTGTTTGCATTAAAAAAAATGTAATCTCCTACAGAAGTTCTGCCCTAATCTCCTTACTTTTAATTTGTATTTCTAGGCATTTCCATGTTATGCCCCGGAGCAGGTAGTCCTGCCTCTCTTATCCAGCCACTTTCCCTCTTCACCAAGCATGGGATCTCCTCTCTACAGTTGACCTCCAGGATTTCAAATGGAAAACGCTGCTTTCCCTTATTTTGTTCTCCTCTGAAATTCAACCCAGAGCAGCCGTTCGGATCAGTCATGCCAATTTCTCCCCAGCAAGAATCAACTGACCTGGGACTTCAGCGGTTGTTGGCTTAATTGTAAAGAAATTACTTTGAAAGCCGAAGTCCAACAGAAATGTGAAACGCATGCTTTGATGGTGGTATTTGTGAACTCCTTACTTTTTGTTCCGTATAAGAAGACCAACGAAATAGCAAACATGGAGGACTTCAGGTTTGGTTTGTTGTTGTTGTTTTTTGCCATGTCTTCCAGTTTCAGCCATTATCAGGAAAATCAGTTCATCCTGCAGCAGTAAGTTCTAATATACAGTCGAATTTGAAGTATAAAAGAGATGGTAAAACATGACATATATCCAAACCTCATCATGACATATTTCCTGATTAAACAAAGGTCCAATTTTGCAATTAAACCTTTATTCTGATAAGAAGTATAAGGCAAAATATCTTGGGGTTAATCATATGTGAATAAACTTTCACAGTCTCTGTACTGTTGTGAGTTTTTGCATATGTGAACCACAATTTTAGGTGTGAGAAGGGGATTTTTTTTGTCTCCTGGAGAAGGAAATTGTGTTCACCTTTTCTCGGAAATCTTTGGCCATCGATAATTATGTTTTTTCCATTCAGCTAAGGACTGATGGACTGTATTGTTCAGAAGCTAAACTCATGAATATGCTCATGTTTAGTGAAAGACTGGTAAAAGAAAACAAAGCTGCCCTTAGCCTATTGATGGAACCCTTTTTACCTTTCTGGGAAGTGGGCTGCTGGGTTGGAAATGACTTTATTGTTCTTTGAGGGGTTTCCATTCGAGACTTGGTTTTTTATTCTGTCATGGCAAGACAATTAGCATGAGTGGTTTTGCAGTTCGGAAGATGTTGATGGACCCTGGGTTATGATCTGCTCTCAACCACGGACATAAAGGAGGATGGGGTGGTGGGGAAAGGTTCACATAACTCCTGTCTCCTAAGCAGCAAAGATGCCTTATGCAACTACATATGACTCTGGTGTTTTACATTGTTTAGTTTGTCTCTTATAAAATTATAAGTAACTTTTTTTCCTTCCAATCAAGATGAGTTCTTGGATGTTTGGTTTGTTTTTTCTAGGTGATGTTAGGCTGAAAAGGCTGGGACTCAGGTAACTGTGTGTAGGTGGAACTTAGCCTTCTCAGGAGAGAATGGGCCTCGTAAACAATGGTGTGTCAGTGTGCAGAATTAGAAAAATGTCAGGGTCCGGGGGGAAAAAAATCAAGACAAATTTCAGCAAGATATATGGATCTTTTGTTTCTTCACTTAAAGTTACACCACATGAACAGACTGTAGAAGAAAGCTATCTTGACTTTCAAATGAACAGGATCATTGTGTGAATTACTAGGCTCTTGTATAAGGAAAAAGTCAATGTGTGATCCTTTGAGATTAGAGAATTTAAAACTTCTTAGGTGGAATTACAAAGAGATAGTTTTATATGATCTATATTATAGGGAATGTTTGCACAGAACCATGTATGTTATGCTAGGGATTTGTGTGGATTTACCCAAATCTGATAATAGAAATTGCCCATCATGAGAAATAGAGCTCTAGTAATTAGCAAAAAGAAGGTTTTTTAGTAAAATAATTACCTAGTGTAGATGAAATGTATTCTGCTTTACCTGGAGGTAATTACTGTGGTAAATCATTATACAGATAACATTGGTTAAAGGTAACCTAAAATTTCCCCCCAAATGCCTCCAACCCATTTTCTTATGCCATGTATACGCGAGTATAAATTGACCAGAATATCTGCTGAGGCACCTAATTTTATCACAAAAACTCCATTAAAAATGTGCTGAAAAACTCGGGTTATACACGAGTATATACGGTAATTTCTTTGGGTTTTGAAATTATTAAAAATTGAATGGAACCCTATGTACATGAGTACCATGATTATGCTGAAAATATATCATGGGGAACTTGTGTCTTCTACTTGCTCATTATCCATCTTCCTCATATCCTTTTAACAACTTTTTGGGCAAAATTGTTGGGCAGGAGATAAACACCAGTGAAACCATCCGTGACCCGCTTGTTTGAGCAGGTATAGGACCCACCTTCTCTGATTCTTTTTTTTTTCAGCTCATAGCCAAGAAACTTGTTTATTTGTGTTCTTTTAATATTCACCTATGGTGTTGATTAGGGTAAGAAACTATTAATTGCACCCTTCTAAATTGTTCTAGTTTGTTCCATACTTGTCACCAGTTGACACATCACAAAATTAGCATACACCAGTAATACTTGCCTAGTGTTTACTTAATATATAAATTTATTGTTTTTCCTGGCTTATTTTAGTCCTCTTCATGATGGCAGAAACTATAGACAGGACTATGTCCTTATCGGCAGCTAGGCCTACTTCCTTTCTTTTCCTCATCTTTGTTAGCTGGAAATTTTTCTTTTGAAAAATTAAACAAAAATGGGATATGTGCAATAGAAACATATATATATATATGTATATTTTAATACTTGTGGACAAAATGTTACAAGTTGTTTAAGAACAACAAAATCACCAATGTCTTCCATTTTGAGATGTGTATAGTTTTGTAAGCATTAGTGTTTGGTAGCAAATTATAGTGCTATGTTAGAGGTTAGTGCATGAACTTGATAGTAATTATAAACTTCAGGATGATTTATTGATAATCAGTAGTGTAAAAAGAGTGGAAAATCTAACCCTTTTTTCCCCACAGATAACTGAATTGTGATATTCTCCCTGGGGAAAGGAGATTAAGGCCAAAATGACTCATTTATGAATAGAAATGAGGGTCATAATTAGAAATTTTGTGTTTGAGGATATTTAAACTTTCCATAGGATAGATGGAAACCACCTCTGTGTCTGGGGAAGTCTCACATCAAAATATAGACCATGTCGACGATTGCTTTGCGCTCTCAGTTTGAAGTGAGACTGTTATAGTTTCCACGTTGTACTTTTTTTACGTTCATTATTTTCCTACTTTCACATCAAGAAATTAGTTTACATTTTGCATGTCTTACTAAGATCCTATATTAGAACAGAGTCAGGGATAGAGGGTAAGTAGTAGGGATTGGGGGTGGGGGACCCTCTTGCATAACCGAGACCATTGAGTGTGGAAAGTCTACTCAAAGGCAAAAAGCCTGTGTGTGGGACTGGAGACACCAAGGGCTGCCTGCCTTTGTATGTGATAGCCCATCTGGGGGCTGCCATTACACACAGTTGTCGATTAAGGATCTCATGTCACTTTCTGATCAGAAAGTGGATGGCTGATCAGGTATCACAACGGTCAGGGCCCCCTCTCTTAGTTTGAGGTGAGATTCTTCTTACAGATTTTGAATTATATACCTATTAGGTTCATTATTTCCCCACTCCTTTCACATCAAGAAATTATTTTAACGTTTTTCTGGTTTTACTAAGATGCTATATTCCTTCAGTGACTGCTTTGCTAATCTGCGGTATGCTATGTGTTATAGGAAAAATACTTTGTCAGTGGTACAGCGTGCGCTAGCTTATGGATTTGTCACAAGCTCTTCCTGTTTCCAAACATGCTGCATTTTCCATGCATGGGAAATGGAACAAGATGGAACCTACCTAAGTTGCCACATCACAGGTGAACTTTTTCTCTGGGATAGAGTTAGCCTCAGATAGCTTCACCGTTTTCTACTTTCCTTGAGAAATAAAGGGCTTCAAAAAGTTTATATGAGATTTACTTTTTTTTTTTTTGCTGAACCACATGGAAGTTTTTAATCACGTTAATACTATTTAGCTGTAGAACAGAGCCAAGGAGAAAGCTGCAGGCAGGAATCAGTAGTAGGGCTCAAGGGGGCGAACAACTGAGGACACAGCAGAAAGTCTCAAAGGCCTGTGTGTGGGACTGGAGCCACCAAGGGCTGTCAACCTTTGTGTGGAGATGCCAGAGTCGGGGCTGTCATTACACACTTGTCAATAAAGGATCTCATGTCACTTTCTCTGGCTGGTCAGCTATCACAAAGGTCAGGGGCCCCTTCCTCTCACAGCACAGAACAGAATAGTAGTCTTGTAGAAGTTCCTAAAGGTGGAGCAGTTGCAGCATGCAAAATGGGATGGGACCTAGCAGGGAAGAGGAGACACTGTAGCCATCACATCTAGAAATACTAGTCTTCCCTGCTTTTGCTCCCATCCCCCTGCTGCTGTCCACATTAAACCCATTATGCAGGATCCTCCTTTGCTTCACAATGGTGCATTTACTAGTAAGATTCTCCAGCACCCCTGCCTGGTCTCTGCAGCTGACCTGCCTGGTGCTCGGGCGGGGGCTACTAGGGAGGTCTTACTGCAGTTCACTGGCAGTACCCTCGTTATCTTTTGATTCCAATTTTCCAAAAACTTTTTGAGGCCCCCTCATACAGCTTTTTGTGGGAAAGTACTTATCTCTGAAGGCTGTCTTGTGGACATAGCATTTTTCTGATGTGATTTTTAAATCACAGTATGCAGACATTCTAAGATTTATTGACATTCTACATTTAGTATGATAGAAGACCCCAAACCGTTTTAATGTGGTATTTCATACAAGCTTAAATTAGTAGACCATTCAGCAAGCGGATGTCCAGGGACAGTTACAGATTCCTGTAGTGTCCTTAAAGTAGTTGACTAATGGGCTCAAGTAGTATAGTGCCTGGGAGATCCATTGCTAAAAAGCATTTTAAAAATATTTAAATACCTCTGAAAAGGTAAAGAATGCAAAATAGCACAGTGTATAGGAAAGGACATTTCCTGTTGCCAAAAACAAAACAAAAAAAGCCATAAAATGAATTACCCCGTATATACTCTAGTATAAGCCAACACAAGCCTAGGCGCCTGATTTTACCACAAACTGCATTTAAAATGTGCTGGAAAACTCAGCTTATACATGAGTATATACGGTAGCAGGTATCAAGAGGTAGATTTTTTGTAGCAATAAGGTTTTGCTTGTATAATTGCATTAGCAAGGTGGCATAGTAGACTAAGTGTTATCATTTTGACTTTGTGGGGCTCTCATTAACAGACCTCTCCATAAAGAAGATAACGTTCTAGGTAAAGAGCGTATAACCCCCCCCCCCCTTTTAGACCAGTATGGGTATATATAAATAAATATGTATGTAAGAATAAGTGTGTGAGAAAAACCCACTTGTGTGTAAGTCAAAGGCTAAAGATCCTATTTTATTTCTTAAAGCAGTGTGCTAGAGAGCCATTGAACTGTCACTTCCTAGTGCTTAACCTGCCAAGAAATGTACTTCTTGTGCCCCTCTGAAGAAATCTTGCACATTTTTTGTTCCTTTTAGCAATAGGCATTTACTCTACAATGGCATTGCTTTTCTGCTTGGTCAATTCATTTTTTTCCCCCATTGGTTTTCTTGGTGCATTTAAAAAAAGAAAAGTTTCATGTATATGTTCCAGGTTAAAAAAAACCACAAACCCAAACACAACTGGCTTTTCTTCATGCTTAAGGCTCGGGAAGCTCAGAATTAAAGGGGAAAATATTGACAGAAGTAGCCAAAGACTGTTTGGATTTTTTGGGTTTGTTTTGTTTACTAAATCTTGCCTACCAGAGATAGGCTTAGACCTGGGATAGCCTATTGTAATAAGAGCAACACAGCAAACACATTTCTAATCCGAGGAATCACAGCATACATCAGGACATCATTGTGGAAGTAGGGTGACAACCTTTTTACCTCATGTCTATCTTGGCCATGTAGCATCTTGGAGATGGTTAAATCTCTGAAAAGATTGGTCTACATTTCCTTTTTTTCCCCAGAGAAAAAGTTAAAGATAGGTGGTATAGATCTAAGAAGAGAGTGCCTCTTGAATATTTGATTCCTTCATGGCAGCACAAAGGATAGGGCTGTGTTAAGTTGATTCTGGCTCCTCTGTAAGAGTCCTCTGCCTTCGGTTGGTGTTGGAGACATTGCAATGACTAAGCAATATTCAGACATCTGCATGATTATGGGAACACCATGACATATTCTGATGATGTTAACAGTTACTTGGGAAAATTAAAGATTATTTTTAAGAGCCATGTTAATAGCTCTACAAGCTAAAGTATGTAGGTGTTAATGTAGTTTCAAAGTATGTAGTTAATTATTTTTCCTTATTCTCATGTTTACTCTTTGTATACCTGTGATATGCAAAATATGAAGAGACCCTTGGCCTTGAGGAGTTTACATTTTCATGGTGCTGCTGGTACAAGCATTGTTTTTCCAGAACATTGCTTGGCTATTGATTATACCATATTTGGAAGGATCCCTTGGCCAACAGTTTCCAAAAGCAGAGGGCTACGTGAACTTTCAGGGCACCTGTTTGCGTTTACATTGTATTCTTTCTACTGGTACACTCCTTTTCCCCAGGGAGTTGACTCTTTAATGTTTCCCAGAAAAGGAACCATTCTGAAAAAAGATTGTTTACACCACATATGCTGGTCTATGAGATTGCTGTCAATAAATGGCTAAGAAAACTGCGCCCCATAGATTATACATGTTTCACTTTGACTCTTCCCCCCCCAGATTTTTGACATCCTTCTCCACCCAGGACCAGGATCTACATATAAGCCTTTTATACCTGAATAGTGGTTCTAATTTTAGCCTTTGTGTGTGAATTTTGTACCTCTGTTCTGAAGAAATTTTGTGATACATGTGGACAGCCTGCCTGCATTTCAACTCCCATTTTTTGTTGAAACTGCATGGATCCTGGTTATTTCCCAGAACAACTCTGAACCAAGGGGTTTATTTACTGTGCATGCTTATAAAACTGGGTCTGGTTAAAAGTATGAGCAATAGATGCAGACCCATAATTCTGATTTTACAATACTAGCTATTCTAATGCATGACTGAAAATATCCAGTGTTACGTGGTTACTAGTAATTTTATATATGCACTTAATGATGAAGCAATAGAAATTTAAACCAATAGCTTCAATTTATTGTTTGGGTTATAGTTTTCTAATTAAAGATTATCTTACTTCCATTACAAGTGGGAGATAAAAGATAAACAGGGGTAACCATAAGACATTCATACTGTCAGTAATGGGGCATAATAGTGCTCTTCGCTAACCTCTTGCCTGACTCCATTAGTCTCCAGGTATGTTTGAAAACAAAAGGGATAGACTATTAAGCATGTTGAATAAATAAACAGCTACAGCTGTCATGTGAGAGGTGCAGAGTTTCAGAAAGGGTAGGAGAGTGTAGTTCATAAAATAAGCATGAAATTGTTCTGCTAGTGCTTCTACAGTTAAGTTTAGCCTCTTTAGTCTTACATGTTACTGGTATTGACCAGAAATAAAGGTGCCCTGCAGCAAAGACTTCCACTTTGTGGGAATAGTCCAGAAAGTATTGGTACATCCATGGTTTAGTTTATTTTGTTAAAAAAAATTTTTTTTAATACCAAGAGATTAATCTTCTGATGTGGTTAGACTGCACAATGTTTTGCCTAAAGATTTTTCTCCCAGTTAAATAGTTTTGTTTTTTAATTAAGAAGAAGGAAAAGCCATGCCATTAGCGAAGAAAATAAATCTTGGATTCATTATGATAGCTCAAAATGTCTCTAGAAAAGAGTAATTCTTGACTTTCAAAACACAGATATACTGACAAATAATGTAGACATAGATTCCATTATATCTGCAAGATCCTGAAGTTAAGGAAAATTCCAG
>NW_022103915.1:98626374-98628794 GCF_000313985.2 Echinops telfairi
ATATGTTTAAAGTATTAAAACTGGCAGCTTGCTTTCTAATCTATGCATCTATGGGAATTGTAAAGACTATATTCTTTGCTGTAAAAAGGAACTGTTGATAAGAGTTGGAAACTCTGCACCTGTGTATACATTTTTTTTAAAGCAATAAAGCAGCATGGGTTGGGAATGCACTAAAATGTTGTGTGTTATTTCTTACCTACAATATCTAATGTGAAACAATGCAGTAAGTTACAAAGAAGGGGATTAGCTTACCTGTGCTCAGGTAAGCTCCAAACACCAAAAAATGAATGACAGGAAGGTTTCATGATGCTTGCCCATCCTCCTGACAGGGAGGTTTCCAATGAGAGGTATGGGCAGCCCTCTGAAGAAAGGAAGGCATCCTATTTAAACCTCTCACATTGTACCTTTAGGGCCAACCTTATACTAGGCCTATGAACAAATGAGTAGTTTTTGGTAAGGAAACATTAAAGTACTAAAAAAAAGATGTAGACCATGGAGCAGGGAACCCTTCCCATCTGAAGTGAGAGTATTTAAGGTGCTTATTGACTTAGAGGTTTTGAACTTAAAAACCTCTCTTTAAAAAAAATAGTTTCTCTCCCCCCCCACCCCCAACTTAAGGAATTTGATGTTAGAAACTTAAGATTGGCTACTGTGAACTAGAGGTCATGACTGCTGATGCTACATTTCCCTTAATGTGTGGGCCTACTCATTGAACAGACATATACTGACAGTCTCTATATCCCGGTTACTATATTAGAGTTCTGGTTACATCACTCTGCTCGAAAGTTTACAATTCAGGGGGGCTTTCGGTATTCCATGTTTATTAACCATAAAGCCACATGGCGTTTGGAAATGCTTTTATTCAACACAATTCTGAGGATATTCAATGAACGTGTAATAACCAGTACAGTAGCCTTAAAATGTTGCTATCAGCCTGTAGATTACTGGAGACTTGTGGAAGGCGTGTTAGATGTCCAGAGGTCTACTACCACCTTTACTGTAAGACTCAACCGTTGTGACATCTATCCGTATAACCTTCATGAAGGCACAGTGCCAAAACTGGATATTTTGACTTTTGAGGACCCCATTTCTGAAAATCACACCTACAGAATTATCAGTAAGACATACAAAGGTATAAACAGATGTCCAGTGCAAGAATGGTTAAAGTCTGATGACATTCAATGACTACGTTGCAGGTGTAGAAGAAATAACGTGTATATTGACTATGGAATCAGGTTGACTTTTATTGTGAGCAGACTGCAGAATCTTCACCAGGATGCCTGCCTTTACAAGGGGCACAGGGCTGCTAACAATGTCAGTGTTTCAAGCTCACCAGCTGGTCCACCTGAAATGGTGAACTGCTTGCTCCCATAAAGATTACATTTCAGACTCTGTATATTCCCAAATAGGTGAGGATTATAATAGCTAGTGTTCACTGAACACTTAATATATGCTAAGCACAGCCCCAATTAGATGCATGTATTCATTCAACCTTCACTATTGCCCATTAATTGCTTTCATCCCTGTTTTACATAAAAGGAAACCGAAGCATGGACCTTATTTAAATTCTTTAACTTCATGGCTATTACGTACCCAAGCCACAATTTGGAACCAAATAATAGGACTCCAGAGCTCATTTGCTCACCAGCATACTGTGCCTCTTAAAAACACAAGTGTATTTTCACTATTTTGTCACACACTGAATCCGATTTTTTCTCTATGTATAAAATTTTTCATTAAAAACATGTAAGTTGTATTTTTTTAAAACCTACATAGAAAAAAAAAAACCCTACATAGCCAGTTTATAATTTGATGTAGTCTGGTTCAAACTTTTTTTTAATTGAAAAGTCTCCATCAAAACCTGAATCCAGAAGTTGAGAAAAGTAGCTATGTGAGAACAGTTTAAAACTCCAACATAATACTACTTTATTCCAAATACCCAAACCATACTTAATCCCATCAGTCAATGCTGACTCACTCCCTGTGTGTTTCTGAGACTAACTGTTGACGGGTGTAGAAGGCCCGGGCTTTCACCCAAGGAGCGGGCTGGTAGTTTTGAACTGCTGACCATGGGGATCACGGCCCAATGTGTAACCACTACACTACCAGGGCTCCTTCACTAACTTATTAGGTCCCGTATGTTAAAAGTAGAAAGTACTAAGAGCTCTCCTGGAGTTTAGGGTATTAAAGCCAGGTAGCTTCACTAATGCCTGCAGTATCAAAGGGCCATGGCAAAATCTATACTTCAAAAGCACAAAGCAAATCTCTATTTTTTTTTACTGTTTAAAGTGTTTTTAAAAGAAAACATCCTGTGTATAAAATGGAAATTGGTGGAGGGAGGGTGGGGTGGAAAGGGAGACCCAATGACAAGGATCTACATATAACCTCCTCCCTGGGGAACGGACAACAGAAAAGTGGGT
>NW_022103915.1:98629169-98630146 GCF_000313985.2 Echinops telfairi
GTTATGAAAAACAAACAAACCCAGCTACATCTCAACCAAGTTCTCTAGCCTACTACTTCATTACATTAGCACCACAGTCCCTCACTGGTTTGCTTGTCACCCACTCCAAACCTTTCTCCACAGGATAGCCCACCAGGATTCTAAAAATCCTATTCCTGTTACCTATCTCCCATCCAGTTGCTCCCCCTTTAAAATTCTGATTTTTGGCTAGCTTCACTATACATCAGAGGGCCTTTGCATATGCCATCCCTGTATCACCTGATCTTTCAAACCACTTATTCAGAAAAGCCTTCCCTGACTCCTAGAGCAGGTTAGTGACCTGTTGTGCTTGTAGCTGTCTCTTTAATACCCTGATTATGACCATAATTTTATGTATCTTTATGTCTCTATTTGAATATCCATCTGTAACTAGATTATGAACTTTGAGGATAGAAAGAATAATTGTTTGCTTACCTTTATCCCTAACACCTAGTGTTTTCATTATTTTATTGGGGGCTCGTACAACAATCCATACATCATGTCAAGCACATTTGTTGGCATTCTCAAAACATTTTCTATTAGAGCCCTTGGTATCAGCTCATTTTTTCCCCTCCTCTCTCAAGAACCCTTGATAATTTTTTTCATGTCTTACACTATCCAATGGCTCCCTTCACCCACTTTTCTGTTGTCCGTTCCCCAGGGAAGGGGTTATATGTAGAGCATTGTGATTGGTTCCCCCTTCTCTCCCATCTTCCCCATACCTTCCTGGTATCACTATGCTCATTACTGGTCCTGAGGAGTTATCTTTCCTGGATTCCGTTTCCAGCTCTTATCTGTACCAGTGTACCTCCTCTGGTCTAAGGTAGAATTGGGATTTAGTTGGGGGTGGGGGGGAAGCATTAAAGAACTAGAGGAAAGTTGTATGTTTCATCAGTGTTATACTGCACCCTTGTTGCATTCCTTCCTTGTAACCCTTCTGTGAGGGGATGTCCTATTAT
>NW_022103915.1:98631953-98633120 GCF_000313985.2 Echinops telfairi
TACTCAACCAAAATGCTACATAAATCCAAATAAGAAAAACTGACATTCCAGTGAATGATGTTTTACCATTTCAGTCATTAACTCGTTATTTACTACTAAAAAGAGATAAATTGTTTTATTAACCAATCATTGATTATTACCTAGAGTATGTGTACTTATATTCACATGGAAAAAATGGTTTATCAGTATTCATTACACAATAGCTGTATGTGGGAATAATATTAGCCAATAACAAAGACAACCCTCTTTTCAGACCAACTGTCAATCTCTAGATTGTAGCACACATGGAACACTGCATTCTAGTCTCTAAATTTGGAGTCAGAAAAGTTTATAGAAATAAATAGGAGGAATCTGATGAGAAACTAAAATATGTTACCGCAAAAAGCTATGAAGCCCTAGTAAAAGGCTCCTTGGTTTCTTACCATCTATAAACAGCTTCATAAATCATTTGGAAAACCAGCCTAGAGGCAAATAACCACCTGCATGTCCCAGCCCCATGCCTGCAGTCCACACTCCTGAGAACGACCAAGCAGCACTAGTTGTGGATGACGATCACACTGAAGCCTGAAGCTTGTACGCAGGCCTTGGTTCCGGCTCAGTTTTCTGCCTTGGACTCGTCAAGTACTGCTGCTTCCTCCAGAATCTTCACTAGTGAATTTAAGCGAGTGTATGTCTGCAGAATCTTCTCCTTCAGCTGGGAAAGGAAAAACACATATCAGGGCATTTTAAGCTTAATTATCAAATTTACTGGTCCTAAAAACTCAATGCCATCAAGTTGATTCCAATTCATAGATAACCTTTAGGGCAGGGTAAAACTGCCCAAGTGAGTTCCCGAGATTATAACTCTTCACAGGAGTAAAAAGTCTCATCTTGCGTGGAGTGATTTCAAACTGCTGACCTTGCGATTAGCAGCCCACCATGTAACCCACTATGCCACTTAGACTCCTCACTGGTCCCAAACTCACTGCCATCAAGTCAATGCTCACTTATATACCAGAGTAGAAGGTGCAGGCTTTCTCCAGAGGAGCTGCTGGTGGTTTGAACTGCTGACCATGGGGATCACAGCCCAATGTATAACCTCTACACCACCAGGGCTCAGTTGTTAGTTTATGTCTAATGACTGGAATATGGCAATGAGTTTAACCATTTCAGGAATACATTTGTTCT
>NW_022103915.1:98634822-98636355 GCF_000313985.2 Echinops telfairi
AAACAAAACTATTATTTCATATAGTTTCTCAGGGGCAATTCTACCCAGTCCTACAGAGTTGCTATAGTCAGTGTCTACTTGATGGCAGTGAGCTTTTTTTGTTTTATTTTTCAGTACTGTAAATATTTTCTACTATAACATTTTAATGTCTTTAATTTCCTTAATGATACTTCCTTAGTAGTTGCAGTGATATATATTTATGTCTTTAAAAGAAGCTAAAAAAGCACAAGTAATATTTATAGCTTTTAATATATTAGCCTTATTTATTTTGTCTGGCTTTCTTAATTTCCTCCTATGAATTTGAGCTCCCTGGTGTAATTTCTTTACTCCCATAAAGCTTTGCTCCTATTGGTTTTTTCACTGTCATTTTAAAAGGAAAGAACATTTCCAGATGACATAAGACCAATGGTTCAATTATAAACATATATATGTTTTATTGCTTTCATGGTGAAAGTGTACAAGCTCCCAATCAACAATTTCTACACATATTGTTCAGTAATATTAGTAACATTCTTCACATTGTCAGCATTCTCAGTATTTCCAATTTAGCTCTTCTGTTTCCAATAATTTAGTCTTCATACTTTAGAATAATTGTTGACTACTGATTCTCAAATAGGTAAGTTTTTACAGAAGCACTGGCACAAACTATTAAGAATAGTCTATATTAAAAGAACTACACAATCATCAGGAAACTTTACCTCTGCAATCGTTTCTGTTAGGGGCACATTGTGAATATCCATCTGAGATGCATTTACTATGGCTTTTGTTTTTAAGAGGTAGCTAGAGAAAAAATATAAAGAAAGACATTAGTGCCATGTGTTAGTTAAATTAATGGGGGGGAAAAGTTACTGAAAGAGATCTCTAAAGCAATTTTCTGTCAAATAAGCTCTCTTCTACCCCAATACTCTTATTTTGTTGGAAAAACAAATTCTCATTTCACACCTGCCAGGGAAACCCAAAGGTGACTCTGTGGTTGATCCTGCCCTTTCCAGGCAGGAATGCAGGAGACGAAATTATGGTAAAGCGCAGCAAAGTGACAGCAGATGAGTAATTCTGAGTTCACCTTTTCCACACCACCCACAGATCCTGCCGTAGTTACAAGAGTAATCAGGTTGTCTAACCAGTAGCCAGCCAGCCGCATTTCTTTCTAGCAGAGTCCAGACTGTGTAGGCCAGCAGTGTACAGTCCTAAGAGATGAGTCAGGACTTGTCCAAGCCAATTACGGCAGTCTGATTTCCTCCTGTCACATATTTTCGTTCCCAGCTTTACCTATCACGTGACAGTTCAGAACAATAAGCGTAGGAATATTTCTTTTCTGATTGAAGGAGAACTTTCTTGGCCTCCCATACTTTCCCTCTCTTTTTATTCCCTGTTAAAACAGAATTGTCTACAGATGTGGTGCTTTTAACTCCAGCCGCCAGGAATACTAAGAGGAGGAAAAGGCATAGGGAGCCACAGAGATGCTGACCCCGAGTCCTGTCATCACTGTAGCGCTGACAACCACCCCATACTTGTTAATGCGCCTGGTAACTG
>NW_022103915.1:98637622-98639840 GCF_000313985.2 Echinops telfairi
TCTAGGGTCCGCCCATCTTGTCACATGTATACCTGTAGACCCTCCCTTTCCTATGTGCACACCCATAGCTCATCCCCTTCCAGTCATGCTTATGCCTATTGTACATCCCCTTCCTATGATATGTATGCCTATTGTACTGCCCCTTCCTGTGACGTGTGGTTACCTGTAATCACTCCCCCTAAGTATATATGGGCCTTGGTTAGCAATAAATGGGGTCTCAGCCCCACCTCACCTCAGCCCACACTGTGCACAGACCTGGCTGTTAAGATCATGACCATCCAGGAGGTGAGCAGGCTACCATGAAATGTGTCGGACTCCATTATTTCAATCTCTTCTATCTCTCATGCTCTCTATGACTTTACTATAATCTATGTGTCTCAACTGTACAATTGCACCTATCAAACCCATGATTTGTTGTGGGTGCTGGCCTTTCCCCGACAGGTCATGATTGGGGGTGGGGGGAGGAGCATTAAAGAACTAGAGGAATGGTGTATGTTTCCTCAGTGCTGTATTACTGCACTCTGGCTGGATTGTCCCTTCCCTGTGACCCTTCTGTGAGGGCTTGTCCAACTGCCTACAGATGGGTTTGCGTCTCCCCTACAACCTCCCTTGTTTACATCGATTTGAATGATTGAACTACTGAAGTATATGCTATGTAAGTTATGTGCCAATAAAGCCATTAAAATAAATAATAAAATAAAAGAATATTTAAGTCTACTCACCATACCATTTTGTCACTGGAAAGGCAAAAGTGACCTCTCAAGGCAGCAAACGTCGCATGGGTGGAATAGAGATGGAAACCCATGGCAACCCCACAGGAGCCGCAGAATAAAAGGTTGTAAATACTGCATGCGGGACAGAGGAAATCAGCACAAGTAAAAAATAACCCATCTCTGAAAATATTCACAGGTCAACTCAGATTTTAATATAACTCACTTTAGATTAAAATTAATTACTTACCCTTGAGAACACTTCAGCCTAAAAATCCTATTAATTAGCTGCCATTATAATTTCCAGTTGAAGAAAAAAGAATCAAGGTGATTAGGGGCACACTAAGCAATTTATTCATATAATTCAAATCAGGATTTTTCTTATGTATAAAATAACTTAAAATATGAAATGCAAAAGAATAGAAAAGGAACTCTATTTTAGCAAGCCATTTATGAGGGAGCTTCAGAGTTCATGACAAAATTCCATGATGCCATTCCCTTTCCTATGAACTTGTTTTCTTGTATCCTCTGAAAGTTTAATGGAAAAGGAATCGGTAGATGTTGGTTTTAGTTCTACTATAAGGCATATATGATTATCACAAAGAAATGCCCGAGGAAGAATTATGTTTCATTTGCAGGCAATGAAAGCAATTTTAAAGTTATTTGGTAAACTATAAAGTTAGTCATGTAACTACAATATGCTGTCCAGTAAAATTTTATTAACTAAAGAATATAACAATGTGGCTAAGAACCAATAACCATGTATATGAGTACTATAAACCAGCAGAAAAACAAATTAATAAAGTTCCATTCCACATATAAAGCTCTGTATTTTTGTGACTATGGGTAACTAAAAACCAAGCCATAGAATAAAGCTGCGTTAATTTGAATTAATCCCTGTGTAGGGATTAATTATATCAGGAAAAAACATAGTACCTATGGACACTTACCTCAGTAAATACTGATACATGGCACAGAGTAAGATAAATTTTAAAATCTCAACATTATACCAAGGCATGGATTTAAAGGAAAGATGTCAGTGAATATAAATACATAACAAAAGGGAACATTTCAATGAATTTTGAAAGTGAAATCAATACTATAGTAATGGCTCTGAGACTTTGGAACCACAGATTATGAATCTTATAACTCAGACCCAAGGACACAAATAGACTAAAAGTGAAAGGATAGAGGGAAAAATTAATTCATGCAAATAGTAGCCAAAAGCTGGAGTGGCAATCTCTAAAGTTGGGCCAGGGATACTTTCAGACAAAATCTGTTAGATAGGACAAAGATGAGACATTATGTAAGGAGAAAAGGGCCAGTTAAGATTTTAACAAAAAAAAATTTTTTTAACAATCATGAAATATACTCAACACCAGAGCACCTACATCCAGGAAGTAGCAGCGCTTGAGCGAATGGAAGGGAGAAATAGCACTGCAGTAACGCAGACTGCAATACAGTACTCCACTCTCAATATCAGACAGAACATCTAGAAAAAGGATCAA
>NW_022103915.1:98641006-98642690 GCF_000313985.2 Echinops telfairi
CATTTAGGAACTAGAGGAAAGTTGTATTTTTCATTGTTGCTACATCGCACCCTGACTGACTCATCTCCTCTCCGAGACCCTTCAAAGGGGTTGTCCAGTGGCCTACAAATGGACTTTGGGTCTCCACTCCGCACTCCCCGCCTCATTCACTATGGTAAGATTTTTTGTTCTGATGATGCCTGATACCTGGTCCCTTCGACACCTCATGATCACACCGGCTGGTGTGCTTCTTCCATGTGGGCTTTATTGCTTCTGAGCTAGATGGCCTCTTGTTTATCACAAAACAAGTCTTGATTAAAAAAAATTTCTTATTAGTCTTATTGCCATATCTTACACAATCCTATATCCGTTCACATAAAATTCTGTTGTTCAATCCCATCGAGAGGGTGTGGGGGAAGCCAGCCCCCCACAACTAATCATGGGTTCGGTAGGCGCAATTGTACAGTTAAGATATATAAAGATTATTATAGTAAAGTCATAGAGAAATGGGATAGAGAGAGTAAAATAAAGTCAGACATTTCATGGTAGCATGATCACCTCAGCCCCGCTTGGTGGTCCATGTGTGGATAGAAGACGAAAGGGCAGGAGAGCGAGCGATTTATTGCCGAGGTTTATGTATCTTTTGGGGCGTGCATACCCCCTAATTACAGGTAAAGACATACGTCATAGGAAGGGGTTGTACAATAGGCAATACAAGCAATAGGAGGGGAATCTACAATGGGCATAGCATAACAGGAAGGGGATGAGCTAGGGGTGTACACATAATAGGAAGGGGAGAGGAACTAGGGGTATACAAGAGACAAGAAGGGCGGACCCTAGATTCATGATGGTGGCCTAACCTTGGACGCCCTTGAGTGGGCTTGATCTCCCTGGGCTCTCCTACAGGGAAACAATCTACTACTATCCTTATCAGAAGGGAGTGGGTCCTACTTAGGGTGAGACAGACTATATAGTCTGATTGCTCTAGAATCAGGGGTCCTCAAACTTTTCAAACAGGGGACCAGTTCACTGTTCCTCAGACCCGTTGGTGGGCCAGACTATAGTTTACAAAAAACCTATGAACAAATTCCTATGCACACTGCACATATCTTATTTTGAAGTAAAAAAACAAATGGGGCAAAAACACCCGGTGTGCCGGATAAATGTCCTCGACGGGCCACATGTGGCCCGCGGGCCATAGTTTGAGGACACCTAGAATCTAGATGGCTGATAACCCTTAGGGAGAATAACTTCTGACCTACTTCTGTTGACCTTCAAGTGTATAGTCATTTACCACGTGTAGCAAGTAGCTAAGTTTGACATATATTTGAGGGAGACAACTTGGGAGAAATCTTTCTGTTTCCCACATCCGGGCACCATCAGCTTTCTTCACCACATTAGCTTATGCACCCATTTTGTCTTCGGGTGATTGTGTCAGGAAGGTGAGTATCATATAATGCCATACTGTTAGAACAAAAGGTTATTGTACTGAGGCAAGATTTAATTAGAAGCCCAAAGTTCATCTGCTTCCTGGTTGCATATACATATAAACAAACACACACATATTTATATATGCATATATATATTTTTTGAATTTTTCTCCTACCTCACTATTATGTTTACCCATCGTTTACCTATTAGTAAGTCCTCTCAGATACAATTCGATTGATCAAACACAATCAGAATAGCTAGACTCTGTGCCATC
>NW_022103915.1:98644047-98646262 GCF_000313985.2 Echinops telfairi
CCCCATGGGTTTCTGAGCCTGTTACCTCTTTACAGGAGTGGAAAGCCTGGCCTTTCTCACGGAACAGCTGGGGGGTTCACACCGCTGACCCTGCGGCCAGCAGCCGATGCATAAGCCCTTATGCCACCAGGGCTCCTGAAATGGGGCGGTAGGCCTCATTAAGTCTGGGAAACTATGAGCTAGACGGACAAAAGAAAAAAAGGGGGTGGGCGTGAATGATGCAAGTAGCCAAAATAAGGATCGAAAGAGAGGACATTTTGCAACTGACCCGACAGAAAAGACAAAAATGATGACACAAGATCGTAAACAACTGTATGGCAGCCAACTAGATAACCCAGATGAAATGGCTAAGTTCTTAGAAGCACATAACTTTCCCCAACTGGTTGAAGAATAAATAGCCTCAGCAGATCTGTAACAAGTGAGGAATTGAAACAGTGATCGAAAACAAAACAAAAACATTAAACAAAATGTTCTGGAGCAGATGGCATCATTAGGAAATTTTACAAAACATTTAGAGGAGAACTGACATGAATATGTTTTAGATTCTTCCAAAAGATCGACAAGAAAGGGGTCCTCCCTAATGCACTCTACAAAGCAAACGCGACCCTGACACCAAAACAGACTTCTTCCTCTGAAGTGGGGACCTGAGTGCCTCTTCATCTGTTCTTGGTCTGGAAGCTCCGCTGGAACTTGCTCACTGTGGGTGACCCTGCTGGCATTTGAAATATCAGTGACATAACTTCCAGCATCACAGCAACACACAGCCACCAGTCTGACAAACTGACAGCCAAGTAGTGACCAAAACCAGACAGACAACAGAAATACCCCCCCCACCCAAGCCAATGTCTCTTATGACTAGATATGCAAAAATCCTCAACAAAATTCCGGTGAACAGAATCCAACAAGCATGGTAAAAAGTTATGTGCCATGACTAAGTGGGACTTATTCCAGAAATGCAGCAGTGGTTCAAGATTAGGAAAGCAATCAATCTAGTGGAAGAAGGCCGACTTCTGCCTTGTAAGAGTCATCCTTGGGCAGATGCTGAGCTGGGTCTTTCTCCCTTGTGTAGCAGGTCATCAGGTCAGGTGTGGTTTCTATGCCATTTCCTCACATCCTTTTTCCCCCTCACATCTTTTTAACTTCGCACAGACTCTGAAATATTTTTAGATGGAAAGATATAATTACAGGTTCAATATTTCCAAATAATTAAGAATTGAGAGAGTGGGTATCATCATAAATGAAACAAGATTGGCCATGCGTTTCTAGCTGTCCTGAGTGGTGAGTGCAGAGAAGGCCATTACACGCTTCTCTTGTGATGTTTGAAATTGCCCTTAGGGATGAAAAAGAATATCCCATATATAGTCGTGTATAAGCCAAGTTTTTCAGCACATATTTTATGCAGTTTTTGTGGTAAAATTAGTACCTCGGCTTGGCTTATACTTGAGTATATACAGTACCTTGCTTATAATCAGCATAAAAAGAATTCAAGTACCACATATACTCAAGTATAAGCCGACCCGAATATCAGCCAAGGCACCTAATTTTACCACAAGAACTACATTAAAAATGTGCTGAAAAACTCGGCGTACACACGAGTATATACGGTGAATATTGTTGTACAAAGCAACGGTTCTGAAAAAACAAGGTTATTTCCAAGTGTCCACTCACTGTAGTAATGCTTTTTGAAATATGCCAACTACAGGGCTCATACCAAGTTTCTATATTCACTATGTTAAAGAAAAAGTACACCTTAGAAATGTGCAAATGTGACAGGATAGGACTTGCTTTCCTTCAGGTCTTATTAAGAGGTGAAGTCCAAATTTATGTTCCCGAGTTGGTAGGATGGTAGTGAGCAGAGCTGTCTTCCAAAGTTTACGGTCCTTCAGCTGTAATTAGTAATTACCCTCTTAATCCCTTCTGTGACGCTTGTCTAAATAAGAGACAAACGTGCATTCTTACATAAGCGTCCCCACAATTCCCACGGCTCTTCTGATCCCACAAATACAGAAACAGGGAGGACGTTTTTCCTTCACTGTTTTACAAGCCATCTTGACCAACATTTTCTAAGACGAATACAATATGAACTACATATATAATTTTTAGTGTTCTCTTAGCCATGCTACTAAAAAATGAAAAAGAAACATGTGAAATTAATTGTAATATATTTTCTTTAACTCAGCATATCAAAAATATCACTTCAACATGTAATCAATAT
>NW_022103915.1:98647514-98653977 GCF_000313985.2 Echinops telfairi
GGGGGGCCGGCGGCGGGCGCCTCGGCCCCCTGACGCGCGGAGAAGGGCGAGGAGCCCTGCACCACTTCCGTATCCCACTCTAGGGAATTCGTGAGAGAGTCTTCGCGGGCCGCCCTCGCAGCGCCAGCGACGCAAACGGCTCCGCGCGGCAACTTGGCCTGAGCAGAGCCGCGCTTCCGGGGCCGCGCCGCCATTTTCCCGGAGCCGGCGCCCCGAGTTCAAATTTACAGCAGGTCCCGCCCCAAGCGGGATGCCAGCATCCTCATTGGACGTCGTCCACCGTGGGCGGATACCCTCCGCGCTGGGCGGGGCCTAGAGGAAATGCATCCGAGGGGGCGGAAATGAGCGTTTCTATTGGCTCAGGTCAGGGAACTCCGCCCTCGAGACATTTTTAACCAATGGAAAGGCCGCACTGTTAATTTAAACTGCTTATAAATCTGCTCTGGCCCTGTTGTAGAGTGGCGCCAGAGTGTTGAGGGTCGTTGGGTCCATTTTGGACTGAGCTCTACGGGGTCCGCTGGATTGCTGATCGCGATGCCTGTCCACTCGCTGGAGGAAATGGACTCATTCAAGTACAGCGACCTGCAGAACTTGGCCAAGAGCCTGGGCCTCCGGGCTAACCTGAGGGTACGGTGTCCCCAGTGCAGGCCATCGGCGGGCGCGGGGTGGGGGCGAGCAGTGCGTTCCTGGGGCGGCAGAGGTGGGAGTTTCTCCTTTGAAGCAGCAGGTGGTTGCCGCCTCTGCGCCACCAGGGAACCTTGCCCAACGGGAGTGACCATTCTGTTCACCTTATTTTGAGGTTGGCTTTTCTGGAAGTCACATAAGCCTTTGCTCCAAGCGGGCTTGCCTTGGTTTTATTGGAAGTGATCTACAAGACTTACAAAACGTCTGTTGGAAACGCAGACTCCGAAAGCCCAAGTGTCGCCGGTTAACTCTTAAGCAATTGACGAAAGAATTGCTCCGGCTCCCTAAACAGTAAGACTTCTGTAATTTGAATAGTGCCTATAATCTCGTGATAACTTTATTAGGGAGCTCCGGTCGCAGACAAATTCTCATAACGGAGCTCGGTTCTAGTACGATTGTCCAGTTGGAAACCACCAGCCAGTCGGGGAGGAGGACAGATTTGATCATACAAAGAGGTGTTCTTATAACAAACTAAGACTTGTGAGATGATTGGGGAAAGTTAAACTTAGATTTGGTATTAAATGATATTGGGTGTGATAGTGATCTTGTGGTTATGTTTCTTTTCTTTTTAAAAAAAGTCCTTATCTGTTAATGCTACATGTCAACCATTTATCCCTAGAGATTTGCTGTAAATACCCTAGGAAAATAGAGAGATTATACTGCTGAAACAGGAATGGCAGAAAGTTGGTCATCATTGAAACTGGGGGTTTGTGATTTTATTCGTCTTGGTTTTCTTTTCTAGGGCTGCCATAGCAAAATATCACAAAGGGGGCAGATTTACAGGCAGGATTGACTTTCTCAATTCTGGAGGCTAAAGGTCCAAATTCTGGGTGTTAAGGGGGCTGGGGTCACTCTCTGGGGAAGATTCTTGTTTCTTTCAGCTTTAACCCAGGACACTGACTTTCTTTGGCTTTTAAAAGAATCTCACAGGGATTTGTCTCCCAGAATTTCCAGGCTTGCCACCCCATAAAGAGTTGCAGTCTCAGAAACCCACAAGGGCAGTTCTACCTTGTCCCATAGAGTCACTATGAGTTGGGATGAACTCGATGGCAATGAATTTGGTTAAGATTGTGTTGGTGTCTCTTCTGCTTTTTTAAGAAGACCCGCTGGTTAGGTTTAGGAGCCGGCCCCATCACTATACCACGAAAACACCTGCTTTTTATAGGCAGTACTGAGGTTAGACCTTCATAGTTCTCTCTACTTTTACATATGTTTGATACTTTTTCATAATAAAAAAGCTTTAATTTATGTACTATGGGTACAGCCCAGGAGCTCCTTAAATCAATTGTCCTTTAAATTTCATAACAAAAATAAATCACTCTTAAGAAATTACCAAGATTTTATTCTTTTGATTAAAATTTTAAGATAATTAATTTAAAAAGTGGAAAAAATAAAATTTTAAGATAAAAGCTAAATGCCACAAATATGTAAGCATTAAAAGTAAATTTTAGAAGGAAAAATATTAGCTCTGTCATTTAAGACCCTTCTGTTAAGAGTGACAAACTCATGTTTATTGTGTGGCATCCAATCATTTCGCTCTCATCCTTTCTTTTCTCCAGCGACTGGTACAGCTGTCACTTCCTCACACCACCCCAGCCCACGCTCACCTGATGGCAAAACCTGAGTAAGCTCTGCCATGCACTTAATCCTCACCAGTACCAGGTCAGGCCGCTGACCCCGGCCAGGAAAGCACACCTAACTTAAGTGAACTGAACTCAAATTTATGACCCTATTTCTTAACAAAGCTCTGGTAGCACAGGAATTACAGCACTGTTTTTATTTTTTTAACGTTTTATTAGGAGCTCATATAATTACAATCCATAGTTCCATTAGATCACGCTGTCATACAATTGCTGCCATCATCATTTTCAATATATTTTCTTCTTGAACTCCTTGATATCAGCTCCCTCCTCCACTCTACCACCCCTGAACCCTTAATATATTATATTATTATTATTTTGCCATTACTTACCTTCCAATGTAGCCACTCACCTAAAATCCTGATGTTCGTTCCTCTCCAGTGGTATTATATGGGTGTCGATGCTATCAGTTCCACCTTCTTCCCTTTACTCCCCTCTCTTCCCATACCTTCAAGGAATCATTGCTGTTTCTGAGGGGTTTAGCTGTCTTTGATTTCCTACATCAAAAGACTGTAATTGTATCAATGTACATACACAGGTCGAGCAAGATTAGGTAAAACTAAGGCCGTAATAGTGGGACGAGGAAATATTAAAGAACGAGAGGATAGTTATGTGTTTCACTAGTGCTCTACTGCACCCTGGATTCGTTGTGCCTTCCCTTTGCCCCTTCTGGGAGGGACTGTCCAGTTCTCTCACAGGTGGGTTTGGGTCTGTCTCCACTTTGCCTATGCTGCTTCATGTCAATTTGATTGCTTGTTTTTGAACTTCTGATACCTATTTCTGTCAACACCTCATGATCACACAGGCTGACCTGCTTCTTCCATGTGGGCTTTGTTGCTTCCCTGCTAGATGGTCTCCATTCCATGCCCTGCCCTTCCACCCCCATTCACCTTGGGTATGGTTTTATTCTGGGTCTTAGATGCCCGATACCTGATCCCATTGACACCTCATGATCACACAGGCTGGTGTGCTTCTTCCATGTGGGCTTTGTTGCTTCTCAGCTAGCTGGCCGCTTGTTTATCTTCAAGCCTTTAAGACCCCAGACACTATGTCTTTTAATAGCCGGGCACCATCAGCTTTCTTCACCACATTTGCTTATGCACCCATTTTGTCTTCAGCGATTGAGCACTGCATTTTATCAAGGTAGCTGGTGGTTTAGAAAGATGTAGCAATTGGGTTCTGAAAAATTGTCCAGCCTTGGAAACCTTTATGTGGTCACTGTGAGTCTTCATCCACTAGAGGGCAGTAGGTGGTTGTGTGTATGGTTTTGTTCTTGTTACACCTTAAACCAGGTGTTTCCCTTGCACATGTAGTTAATTGTCAAGCACTCTCAGGGACAAGTATTTGATAGCTTCTTGTCTCAGATCAGCTTTCCTCCCTTCTTTGATGATTTTTTTCCTTCTTTGTTATAGGAAGCTAGTTACAATCAGCAGAGAATTACCTCATCTTTCCACTACCAAATCCTCTAGATACCTGCGTCTGCCTTTGGGTAGTTGGCTTTCCTGCCTATACGATAAAAGACTGCTCCTATCCCAGGGCAGGGCACTGTGGTGGTCTGTGTGTGGCCATGATGCTAAATGCAGTTAGAACCCACCAGCCACTCTGCCGACGGTCTGTTTATGCAAAGATTCACTGCCTTGGAAACCGTAGGGGGCAGTTACTCTTTGTCCTAGAGCAGCGATTCTCAACCTGTGGGTCGCCACCCCTTTTGGGGTTGAACAACCCTTTCACAGGGGTCACCCGATTCATAACAGTAGCAAAATTACGGTTATTAAAGGGTCTCGGCATTAGGAAGGTTGAGAACCACTGTCCTAGAGAGTCACTTACCTCACTCTGAGTCGGAAATAATTTGACAGAAACAGATATAATGCTGACCAGTTTTGATGGCATTTCCACACCAGGATGTACTAAGGAGAAAGACATGGTGACCTGAAATCAGCCAATGAGAACCCTATCGGTCACAGAGTTCGGGGTGACCATGCATCGGGAGGAAGTCAGCAACAGCTAACAACAGCAACAACTGAGGGGCAACCACTCATCTCTTCCAGGATTCTACTTCTGAATGCCCTCTCTCCTGCATCATTTCCAACCGCTCAGCTGACGCTTTGCCATACTTGCAATCACATCTTAGAACCAGCCATCTTTAAAAAACAGATCCCTCTCCTGGTGTCATGCCTCCTTCACCTCCTGGTGGTTTAAACTGCCGACCACACAGATCGAAGCTACACGAGCAGATACCTACACTTTATCCTGGATTATGGGCTACGATGCAAAAGTTTTTCATTGACAGAGGGTCACTGAGCCATTATTTTCTGCAAAGGGCATAGTAGACCCAATACGTTTGGGAGACTATGCTATAATAGACCAAGAGGCAGTTGTTTAAACAGAGCAAGGGGATGTGTGTGGTTTAAAATCAGGAAAGGTATACACCAGGGTTGTATCCTCTTACCATACTTAGCTGTATGCTGAGCAAATAACCAGAGAAGCTGGATTATAGGAAGAAGAACTTGGCGTCAGGATTGAAGGAAGACTTATTAACAACCTGTGGCATGCAGATGACACAACTTTGCTTGCTCAAAGGGAAGAAGACAAAGCACTTGCTGATGAAGATCAAAGATGACAGCCTTCAATATGGATGACACTCAATTAAAAAAAAAAAAAAAGCAAAAATCTCCACAACTGGAGCAGTGAGCAATATCAGAGCATGGAGAAAAGATCCAAGTTGTCATCAAAGATTTCATTGTGCTTGGACCCCAATGCAAGCCCACTGAAGCCTCCACCAAGAATTAAAGCGCTGTACTGCACTGGGCAGCGCTGCTGCAGAAGACTGGCAGCACTAGAGACATTCCATTTGAAGTGTGGAAAGAGCAAAGGTGTCAGTGTCAGGACTAAGGCATGACTGCCCCGGCCGTATTTTCAATTGCCCGATGTGCTTTTGAAAGCTGGGCAACTAATAAAAAATTAAAATAGATGCCTTTGAATGTTCTGGTGCTAGCAAGAACATTGAAGTGTATCTTGGAAGAAGTACAGCCAGAATTCTCCGTAGGAGTGTTGGTGGAAGGCAAGAGCACTCTGAGTGAGTGACCTGTGCTGATCATCCTTACATAATAAGCAGCATCCCCTCCCACCCCAATAACTTCGTTTTATTTTTTGCTTCATTGCTCCCTTTGCTAGTAGGTTGTTTCCCCATTAGTTTCCCACGAGAAGCTCATTGAGGCTGGAGCTCTGTGTGTTTTGCTCACTATTTTCTCACCAGTGACTAAAACAGTGCCCAGGACAATGAGCAAACAGTTGGAGGGATGCAGCATCCCTAAGATGCCGCTAACATCTCTGCCTCCGACTCTCGCGAGCATCAGCCCATATTGTCTGACATGCTGTGCTAGGTGTCCCGAGTGGGCACTGCCACCTGCACAGCATTTCATCTTTTGGGGTTTGTTTGTTTTTTCAAAGTTTGCTATCAGTTTATTAGTTTACCATTCTTTTTTCCCCCAACAGGGTTAATGGCACATAATTTACATATCATACAATTGAATCATTCAGTTGTTCAATCATATCAAGAGAAGTTGTATAGTCACCACTACATCTCTCAGAGCTTTCCCCTCCCCCCATGGTTAAATGGCCTTTAAGCTGAGTTGTGCCATCACAGTCAGTTGTAGTGCCCCCCACCCACTCTTGCCTTCATTGTTTATTCCCCAAATCCCCTTTCCCTCCCCTCATCCATTCATTTCATCTTTGTTAGATGTTTGCTGAGGTGTGATGGTATTAAGGTATTAAGCATCAGAAGAGTCAAAAATGCTTGAATTCTGCATGCCTCTCTCTTGACCCAGAGAAGACCCCAAAGGAGGTTCGGAAAAAAATGGGAAATAGAAGATACAGTACCACTTTAATCCTAGCCGAAATGATACTTGCTGTCTTGATGAAGAACACTTGGAAAGGCTGACTGTCAAAGCCATCCCCAATTTTATGCACATATTAATATATCTGCACATCCACCTAAATAAGAGAAGCTAGACAAAAAAAAAAAAATGTGAGAAGAAAATAAAGGAACCAATGGCCCCGGAGGGACATGGGAGTGTGGGAGGTAGGGGAAGGGAGGAGGGTTGGCCAACCTAGGGACAAGGGAACAACAAATGGTTCAA
>NW_022103915.1:98654840-98667910 GCF_000313985.2 Echinops telfairi
GTCACTTAGGGTTCAGTATAGCAATAATGAAACCCACAACCTTCTTCTAGTTCTTAAACGCTTCCTCCCCCCAACTACCATGACCCCAATTCTACCTTGCAAACTTGGTTAGACCAGAGGATGCACAGCGGTACAGATGGGAACTGGAAACGTGGGGAATCTAGGACAGATGAACCCCTCAGGACCAGTGGTGAGAGTGGCGATACCGGGAGGGATGGGGGAATCGATCACAAAGATCTACATATAACCGGGCAGTGTAAGATAAGATATATAATAATAATTTATAAATTATTAAGGGTTCATGAGGGAAGGGGAGGGGAAAAAAGGAAAATGAGCTAGTTCCAGGAACCCAAGAGGAAAGCAAATTTTGAGAATGATGAGGGCAACAAATGTATGTGTGCTTTACACAATTGATATATGTATTGTGATGAATTGTATGAGCCCCAATAAAATGATTAAAAAAGAAAATATGGCTGAGGCTCAAGCCATAGACAACAATCTCTTCAGTGCCTTAGAAGAAATTTCAGGAACCCTGCCTTTCTCGGGTGAACACACGGCTGAGGGTGACTGATGCGAGAACTGGGGAACTGAGCCATGTGGCTGGGCCCACTTTGAAAAGAAAGTTCCTGACTCAAATGCATGGTTTGGAGCAGTGGTTCTCAAGCTTCCTAATGCTGCGACCCTTTAATACAGTTCCTCATGTTGTGGTGACCACCCCCCCACACAACCATAAAATTATTTTTGCTGCTATTTCATAACTGATTTTGCTACGGTTATGAATCGGGCGACCCCTGTGAAAGGATCGTTCGACCCTCAAAGGAGTCCCAACCCACAGGTTGAGAACAGCTGGCTTGGAGGGAGAGGAAGATGGAGCCTACTAATATGCCTGACCTTTTAAAACCCCAAAAGCATTACCGAACAAATTAAAAGTACTGTAGTTCTCTTCCTAGAAGCCTAAGCGTGGCTGGCCAAGTCTACCTGTGTTCTCCACCAACACCCGGAGCCTCCTCTTAACACTTGCCCTACTGCATGCCAGTTCTAAGAAGATGTGTGTCACACCAGCCTGTGTGATCATGAGGTGTTGATGGGATCAGGTATCAGGCATCAAAGACCCAGAACAAAAAGTCACATCAATGTGAATGAGGGGGAGTGGGGTGGAGACCAAAACCCATCTGTAGACGATTGGACATCCCCCTACAGAAGGGTCACAAGGAAGAGACAAGCCAGTCAGGAAGCAGTATAGCACCGAGGAAACATACAACTTTCCTCTAGTTCTTTAATGCTTTCTTCCCCCACCTAACCCCCACCCCCCACTATCGTGACCCCAATTCTACCTAACAAATCTGGGTAGACCAGAGCGTGTACAGCGGTACAGATAAGAGCTCTTAACACAGATAAACTTCTCAGGACCAATAATGAGAGTAGTGATACCAGGAGGCTAAGGGTAAGGTGCGGGGAGAAAGGGGGAACCAATGACAATGATCTACCTGTAACCCCCTCCCTGGGTGATAGACAACAGAAAAGTGGGTGAAGGGAGACATTGGTCAGTGTAAGACATGAAAAAATAATAATTTATAAATTATCAATGGTTCAGGGGGCAGGGAGGGGGGAAATGAGCTGATACCAAGAGCTCAAGTAGAAAGAAAATGTTTTGAGAATGATGATGGCAACAAATGTACAAATGTGCTTGGCACAGTGGATGCCTATGGATTGTGCTAAGAGCTGTACAAGTCCCCAGTAAAATGATTAAAAACAAACAAAGATGTGCATCATCGCATCAGTCTTCCCCAGTCGGCTGTGAACTCTGCGGTGGCAGGACCAGGTCTGTGCCAGCCAGCCTTCTGGCTTTCCTGCACATCGGCAGGCTTCCTCTGAGCTGGCATCGACTCCGCGGCAGTGAGTGTGGCGTTTTTAATGAACAGGATTTAAGGACAAACTTTCATATGCAAAATGGGTCACTAGCCACCTCAGCCAGGTAGTAAATTTTCTTCCACAAAGTTGAGGGGTGGGGGTGGAGTTGAAGAGAAATATTCGTCATAATGAACACAAAACTTCCTTTTGACTTAACACAAAAAAGTCACTTTGAAGGAGAAATAGCTTACATCGAATCGTATCTTCTGAAATAAACAGCCCAGGCCAGGCTTACAATTCTGAGGTTGACCCTCAACCAGGTGTGGGGTGAAAATAAAGATGTGGAGCTTACAGTGGCTATAAGTCTAGTGAGGGGGGAGTCAGCCTGGTCACCTCATTCCCAGAATGACCAAGACCAAGACACTCTTCTGAAGCTGGTCATAGCCAGCATTGCTTGGCCTTGGTCACACGTCCACTCTCCAAACCCCGTGCCAATCCTGTAAGGCCTCTGGTCTGCCAACCCAGCTCTCTATCCCCAGGGCCTGCCCCGGATCGATTTGAGGAGAGGTACCTTCCTTTTATGATTGCTTACACTAACAACACGGTCTTTAACTGTTTTTGCAGGCAGACAAATTGTTAAAAGCCTTGAAAGCTCACATTCAACAGGAAGCAAGAAAAGAACAAGGAAATCAAGTGAGTCACATGTTTGATCACCTCCTACCAAGGTAGCACCTACTAGATAAGGTAGTTGTTGAGTGATGACTTAAGACATGCTGGTAAGTCGGTCAGAGGAGGGATTACTGCCTAAGAGGTACTTGAGTTTCTGTTTGGGATGATGAACATTTTTGAGAATAGATAGTGGTGATGGTTACACAGTATGATGACTATAATTAACATCCCTGCATTCTGCACTTAAAAAATGGTTAAAATAGCAAACAGTTTGCTACATATATTTTTACCACAATTTTCCCCCCGCTTAAATGCCAGTCAAATATAGGCTCTGAAAAATTGTTGATAGTGAGCCTAGATTAATGGAAAGTCTTAGCATAAATTCCCTTTGATTTGCCCAGAGTTTGTCTATCTAAGGATATGGAAGCAAGTGGATACAGTCCAGGAATATAACAGAAATAGAATGAGTATTACCAAGTGTAAGCTTCCCGACTCTGACATCCTCACGTGGGCAATGCATGATGTGGATTACATTTGTGTGGCTGATTTCAGACCTTGAAGCCTTCAGTACCTGAATGTGGAGCAGCTGTCTAAGTAACATGGTTTGGCGGTGTGTTGGGGAATCCTTAGTCTGAATCGGGTTGGAGTAAGTATGTTGTAAGGGCATGTTAGTGAATGAACACAGCCTTCCCAGGTAGCTCACAGCCCCCCAAACTGCCATACCCTGGCTATAGTGCATGGGATGAATTAATTCTTTTTCTGGAAGCTTACAGACATCCAAACTATTAAAAGTGAAGGGGAGAATTTTCAGGTAGACAAGGATTTGGAAACTTTCAACCTACCAACTTTCTAGGAAAGGTCTTGTACTTCAGCAAAGTGAAAGGAGGAGAACGGCGGTAGACTAAGGCAGATCTGTGCATGAACACAGCTGTGTAGCTGGTCTCGGAGAGCAACCAGTCAGCTGGAAAAAGAAGACCCAGACCGCCAAGAGGGCGGGGTCTTGGGCAACAGGAAAATTTAGGGCTTCCAGTCTTCCTTTGAAACACAATAAAGCAAGCAAGGATGTTGACCATGAAGGCATGCTGCTTTCGACGCCCCTTTAAGAGAACTTGCTGAGGCGAGATAGCACCAAAGCCATGCTTCCCTGATCAGTTACCCTGTTGCAGTCGGTGACTTATCCCAGCCTGGGCCCTGCAGCTGGGTCATTCCTGCCCAGTGCACGATTCCTTAATAGGCCGCTTCTGATGAGAGCCTCCACTTTGACCCGGTGTCAGCACTCACAGTAACACTGAGATACACCACAGTCTGAATTCTGCCCTCCCAGTCCGTCCTGCCCTCTCTCCTGTCACAGTGTCCAGACAGCAGAGGGCCTCCTGCTCTCCCCCTTGATCTTCACAGACCTTTCCTCCAACAAGTCTCTTGCAGCAACTGCGATCGCAGGTTTCTCAGAGGACGTGAACTGGACAATAAGGAAAAAGAAAAGGCAACTAGAAACAGTTAAAAATGAAAAAAGGAAATATAGTCAAAGTACAGTATTTCCCTGTCATGAACTAAAACACTTTGTCCGTATGCCTATGTACACGCACATTGGTGTAGATATATGTATATTGTGTGTGTACGTGCGTGTGAGCATGTACATATAGTTACTTAGAATAACAATGGTTTTTAAAAAACCAGTGGTTTATCAACTCTATTAGTCAAGCTGCATAGACTAGTCACAGATGAGCCCATTAAGGATACATAACAGAGTACGTGTCAGCTTTGATACCTGGAGAGAACAGGTACCAGGTGTTATAACGTAAAACCCGGAATAGAGGTGAAGGATAAGGATGTCTGTATCCTCAGGTTCGGGGATATATTGTCTATTGGTGGAATAATTCATAGGTATGCACAAATACATTTAGAGGCTACAGAGTGATTTCAGTGTTATTGTATGCACAAATACATTTAAAGGCTACAGGGTGATTTCAGTGTTATTATTCTATTAGGAGGAAGATGGTGAGGTGGGAGTGGAGTTAAATGAGCTAAATGTTAGCATATGAGAGATGCTAAAAAACAGAATGGATGTGAAAGTATGAATGAATCTCCCATCATCAAATCACTGTGGTATAGAAGTAAGCCACCTAGACATAGGAAGAAGCCAGAGCGATTGTTTTTTACCGTAATCTCCTTTTTTAACCACATGTATGGATTCATTTGTTTCCCCAAACTAGAATTTACATATTAAAATATTACAAAATGCTGAAAGCACGTTTTCTTTATAGCTTTTGGGTAAGAACATACCAATGGCAATTCTGTCACTTGTGATAAAATATTCACTTTCTCACTTCTACTGCATGTATGGTTTTGCTTTTTTACATTCAAACATTCAATCCATCTGAGTTTCATTTTAGTGTGGGACAAGAATCAAGTTTTTGTCACCAATTAAAACTATAAAAATGCGGTTGAGGTTTCCCCAGCAGCATGTGTGTAATATGTAAGGTATGACCATCGCCTTGCAATGGTTTCTTAGATAAGCAGGTCTGTGTGGGACATTCGGCACCTGGAACCACATTGCTGTGGTAATGTAGCTTTTGCTTTGAGTTTGTGGTGGTCAAGCCCCATTTTCATTTTCCTATCTTATTTTGACCTTCAGCAAATTGTTTTGAACTCCCTAGCAGCCCTCAGTACCTCTTGTGAGTTGGTGAATATTAGTGTTTGCATCACAGCTTTTGAGGAATAAATGAGATAATTCGTGTTATAGATAGCTTAGTAAAAGCGTAGTATTGGCTCTCATTATTAGTTAGTAGCTTAGTTCTTGGCACAAAATGAATACTCAATAAATTAATACACTTAATATTGGCTTGCTTGATGATCACACTGAACTAACTTCAAATGCCTACTTAACTTGTTTATTAAATGTGATTATTTCTTATTATATATACTATAATTCTTGTCTTTGCCTATGATAGAATACCAGAAAGTTTTTAATAGTCGTTTTACATTTGTAGTATGCTTTTTTATCCAGCTTCGATGGATTCTTCCTGAGTAGTGTGAGCGCACGCATCGGTATGAGAGGGCCAATGAATGTCTCTTTACAGGATGCAGGTCAACCTTCGGCATCCTCTTGGGATGAGAACGAGGTGCAGAGTACAGATCGGGAACAGACAGAGCGCTGTGCCCCCCAGACAAAGAGAAGGGGCCGGGCAGTCAAAGGAACCTCCGACTCCCAGGTGAACAGAAATGTGCACATGAAAATATGCTACCCCTTGGGCCCAAACTGGTATCTCCTGAGGGACTTTTCCTTTAATTCCTTTATGATCTCAGGGAGCAATCAGTGAGAATTGAGCACTGATACAAATGGTCAGCAGGGCTACTATGATTGGAACCTTCCTTGCTGTCAGTGTAGTTTGTCACACAGCTCAGCAGGAATAAACACCTGGACTCACAGGCGCAAGAGTGCAGGTGAGTCAGGGTTCACAGACTCCTGCTTAAGCACCTCTAAAGCTGATTATTTAGAAACAAAGTGAAAGCAATGTACTCTTCTTCCTTGCTTTTGTGTTTTCCCCGCTACTTCTCACCTCTGCTCCGTCCACACTAAAAACAACAATTCAAGACCAAAAATGGAAAATTGCTCCTAATAGGTAAATGTTGCAAAGTGCCAACATTGGCAAATGGCGTGTGCTGGGTTTATGGGAGTAGCAGAAGGGCCCCCTTCTGGCTCAGCGCCAGCCCTCTCATCTGGAATGGTGCTGCTCATGCACCGGAAGCCAGGCCACCCAGAGTCCCTTCCGCCTCCTGTTTCAGCTCTCAGGAGAGCACCTCCCCCAGCCGGGGAACCCTCTGTCGCTCTGAGCTTGAAAGCACAGCAAAGGCCTCTGAGCTGCTCAGCACAGCACTCCTGGCACTTGAAAGCTCTCAATTAATACCTGCTGAAAAGTCACCACGTGGTCACTTACATGAGATGCGGCCAGCTCATAAAAATGAAAGTTACCATGATTGTATGTGCTTCCACACACATCTGTCACTTTCCTAACCTGTCCCAGGCCTAGTGATCACTCTGTCTGCAGTATGGTTATGGGATGATCCTGGGCTTCCCCCACTTGCTTCAACCCTGGTTCTATCCTGTTTTAATTCTTTATTCAAATGTCACTTTGATGCAGCATCCTAATTTTTATTTTTTAGCTTCCTATAGTTCCTTGGTCATTAGATTATTCAGTGCCCCTCCTGTCTCCTATTCCCAGATGTCACCTTCTCGGGACACTTAGTGAGGCAGAAAACCAAATCTAAACAGTTTCATTTTCTCTTTTGGCCATTTGTTTCCCTGCCTCAATTTGGTATTAAATAGAAATAATGATTTCTCTTATATTTCGTAGCAGGATCATTCAGAATTGGGAAAAGATGATCCCACTGGATTCCAGAATCAGGAGCAAGAAAACCAGGATCCCGAAACCGTTGCAGATGTTCCTTCTCTGCCAAATGAGGGCCCGGGGGCGGGGAATGCCGTTTCCATGGGGAGAGGCAGAAAACACGGTATGCTGCATGGATCTGACACCTTCAGGTTCTGCAGTTCACAAAGTTCGGCTTGAGCACGAGGCCATCAGGTCCTCCTTAGCCAGCTCTGTGCAGGAGGCGGGATAAGAGCAATAGCTGGAGCGCTCAGGGGAGTTGACCTCCACTTCATAAGGTCCATGCCAACTACGTTTCTTTTATCGGCCTGTTCCGGTCGATTTGTCCAGAGACAAATAATTTTTCAGAGTATAAAAAATTCCTGGGGTTAGAAAGTGTTAGAACTGCGATTCTAATCTAGATCGAGTTAGATTTCATCAGTTGACCCAGTGACGTCCTTTGAAGCCAAAAAAAAAAAAAATCTTGGGTCGTCCTTTGCATTTCCATGTTACTCTCTTGTCTCCGTTAATCTACAAGTTCCTCAGTCTTGTCTTGGTCCTTTGTGGTGTACCAACAATAGAGGAACCCCCTGCCAGCGAGTCAGGGCCCACTCACAGCGACTCCGTACAGGGTTTCCGAGGCTGCCAATCTAATGGAGCAGAAAGCTCCATCGGCCTCTCCAGGAGCAGCTGGTAGATTCCAACCTTCAGCCTTCTAATGCTTACCAGATAGTACCACCAGGCCTTCCAAACTATGAGCCACAGAGTTTGCCTGTGGCTTGAGTCTTGTTTTTAATGTTTGTTTTCATGTGTTGGGTTTGAGTCTATCACAGGAGCATGACTGTATTCTTCACAAGTAGCACACTAGGAGGCACGGGTGTGGCAGTGTTCATTAACCTACCGTCTTGACTGTGGTGCTGCCCGCCTACTTCTCCTCTGTAAAGTTACTTTTCCGGCTGTAATAAGCGTCCTGTGAGGAATACGCTGACTGAACACATCCTGTTTTGTACCCAGGGTGCCTGCCTTCTTGGCTTTAGCGCCAAGCAAGAGCCCCTGCAGGCCCCGCATTGAAGGATGACCTGTTTCTTCGGGGATAGGCTAGAGGGATGTGGAAAGGGCTTATGATGAGCGAATGCATATGGGTTGGGGGGGTATCAAATCTTACATTCATCAAAATTTTGACCAGAGTTTTATAAAACAAAACGAAAGTAAATACAGCAGTGGGAAAAATGTCAGAATGTTCGTGGTGATTCACAGGCAGTGGTCTCGTGTGGTTTCATCATTCCAGATAGAGCACTGACGTGCTCATTTTTAAATTCTGAAGCACTTTGATTTGTAGTGAGTGCTGTAACCCTATGACTTCACTGCAGAAAGCATGTGCCTTCCACCCACTTGAAGCGTCTGAGCGACAGTTGTAGAGGGGCTGTCAGGTGCTTTGTGTCCCTGTGCGTCATTTCCACCTCCCACCCCCTGACTAGGGTCTCACGTGAGCATGTCCTGACAGAGCCTTCTTAACGGGCCAGCCTTGTTAGGAATCGTTCATTACTTCTGTGCTTTGCATTTAGGTAATAAAGATTCAAATATACTTTCAGAAAGAAGAAAGTCTCGTTACGCACATGGTGTCTCAAAGGCTGGAAAAAATAAAAAATCTGGAAGTACTACTCCAAGTAAGTGTTGTCCCCAAAGAGCGGTAAAGTAATGGCCCTGACAGTCCGTTTGGGCAGGCCGAGTGGCCTTGAGGGGGTGGGAGGACGTACATCCTGCTCCCTCCTTGTCCAACTTTGGATGCTTCCTCAGTGTAAAGCGGGAATGCTTCTACTAGCTGTTTCTATGGGGTGGGGTGGATAGATTAACTGAGAATATTGTCTTCTGTTGATTACTGAGACCAGCACCTGGAATGTAACAGATATTCAATAAATATCTGATGAATGAGCATCTATATAGTACTTGGCACAATGCTCCCCTTGTGCCAAGTTTCAGTAAGTCTAACAACTCCGATCCTGAACCTGTCATGCGGTTGGGGATGGGTTCACTTATGGCTGAAGCCTTCCTGTATGGCTGGCATATTGCTTGACATATAGAATGAATACTATGTATCTATGCTGTCTACCTATGGTTAGTAGACGCTGCTCCACATGTATTAGAAACTCAATACATGTTGGTGTACTGAATTGAAACAGCAGAGGTGCAGAGCAAGGGGGCACAGACTGCAGCCCTCCTGGCTTGTTTTCTGTGACCTTTTAAGCTCAGAATGGATTTGATTTTTGTAAAGAGACGCGAAAAAGGACGAATGTGACATGTCGGCCATGTATGGCTACAAAGCTGAACATACTCTCTTGTTCTTTACAGAAAAAAGATGCCCATCCCTGGCATAGGTCTTTCTAAGCATTAATTTTTTTAAAAGAAGTATATTATGAATTGGCAAAGGCCAGTTGATTAATTACTGAGGAGAGACGATAAGTCTGCCACTCCTTTCTTATCTTCGGACCAAAGCAGGATATCGGGTGACAGTGGACGTCAGGTCACAGTGGCACGGATGGCAAAGACATGGTGGATGTTCGGTCATCTGCGAGACGAATGTGCTTTTCTTTTGAGTTTTTTAAAAAACTAAGTTTGGAAAGCTTTAGCAGAAATGAGATTGAAACTGAGTGTCAGGGATGCAGAGAAGAGAAAGTAGGGGAAAAGCAAGGGAGGTGATTAAAGGATTTTGGCTTGTTACTAATGTTTATATTTTGGGGAATGTTCTAGATTTTAAGAAGCTTCATGAGGCTCATTTTAAGGAAATGGAGTCCATCGATCAATATATTGAGAGAAAAAGGAAACATTTTGAAGAGCACAATAATACACTTAATGAATTAAAGGTATGTTGAGAAATTATGTTCTTCCTGGGAACCAAATAATTTGATTTTAATGTTGAAATTGTGCATGTACCATGGTTAGTATAACCAACTTTCTCCCTATGGGATTGATTTGTTTGGATTAGCAAAATTTGGAATAACAAATTGCTCCAACACTAAATAGTTTTAAACCCTCCAATTATCATTGAATCCTTAGAATGAAGAAATAATAATTCAAAAGCACAAGTTACGTAGTTCAGTTTCCCCTTATTCAGCGCTTGCCTATTAACTTGAGGATGGGTCAGCTGACGACTGACTGAAGCCTTGTGTCCCCATCTCGCACCTGAGGTTAACAGTGCCCAGTTTCAAGGCTTCCTTCGGTGAACTTCCCCAGGGCGCCTTCAGTCTAGATCCTGCTGGACTCAGTGCATCTTTGACTTAGGACAGGGGTTCTCAACCTGTGGGTCACGACCCCTCTGGGGGTCAAATGACCCTTTCTCAGGGTCTCCTAAGACCATCAGAAAACACATATTTCCGATGGTCTTAGGAACCAAGACACCGCTCCTCTATCCAGCTCCAGGAGGGTCCACACACATGCAGATGTGCCCACATACAAGTACCTGGCGTGAAGACTGTTACCCATGCTACACCATGCTTCCAGACAAAATTTCATTTATTTGTAATTAGAAATAAATATTTCACAATATATAATTACATACCGTTTTTGTGATGAATCACTATGGTTCATTATGTTCAATTTATAACAGTGAAATTACATCCTGCCTATCAGATATTTACATGATGATTCATAACAGTAGCAAAATGACAGTGATGAAGCAGCAATGAAAATAATTTAATGGTTGGGGGCCCCCAGCACATGAGGAAGTGTATTAAAGGGTCGCGGCATGAGGAAGGTTGAGAAACACTGAGTTAAGAGAAGGCCGAGAAATCTGCCCTGAGGTTGAATTAGCAGAATAGGGAGTGGATAGAATTTGAGTACGTGCACTGTTACTGTCTTCCACACTGTCGAATGTTCCAGTGGATGCTGACCCATGATGACCCCATGTATGTCAGAGTAGCACTGTACCCCATCAACTTTTTTGGTTCTAGTGTATTTTTGTGGTTGAGGATTTACCCAGGATGTGCCACCACGTCAATAGTTTCCATGTGTTCCAGTCAGTGACAGTGATAACCCTCTTAGAGTAGGGGAGCATTCTCCCCTTTCTTCCCCACCTTCCCGTTACCCTCCTGGTATCGTTACTCTCATTATTGGTCCTGAGGGGTTTATCTCTGTTGCAAGCTCTTATCTGCACCCGTGTACATGCTCTGGTCTGCATTAAAGAACTAGAGGAATGTTGTTTGTTTCCTCAGTGCTATACTGCACCCTGACTGGCTCGTCTGTTCCTTGTGACTCTTCTGTAAGGGATGTCCAATTGTCTACAGATGGCTTTGGGTCTCCTCCCCCATTAACATAAACAAAAACTTAATGCAATCTTTGGCATTGCTGTTGTCAATTAGGTCTTATATAGATAAAGATCTTAAAAATATATAGTGCTCAGGGCAGACATTCTTTGCGAGTTAATCCAGACCAGTGTTTCTCAAATTAGGAGATAACTTCTGTCCCTGAGGGACACTGGCATGGCCCAGGGGAACAGCAGAAGGAGATGCCTAACCATGTCCTGGAGGATGGATTGTACACATGTCTTCAATTGCCAGTGGGGCACTGAGTAATGATTTTTCTGGAAAGGGGACAGCGGTGGGCCAAATAAGTTTGAGAACCTATGAAGGATTTTGTTTGGTTTTAAGAAGACTTCAGGGAAACTTTTTGGTTTGAGATTTAAAGGCAATAGTTTTGAATACTCATTCCACCTCCATTGTTCTAGAAATTCAAGATTCTGTTAAGAATTGGATTTTTGTTTTGCATTTCTCCCTTTTTGATCAGGCTTCTTCTATAGAATCTTTGATTAAAATGTTCGCTATTGATAAGAAGTGGGCACCAGTTCTGGTCTCCTGGCAAAGGAGGCGCTGTTCTATGTCCTGTTCCTGGTTCCTCTGCTGCTCTAGGAAATAAGAGACCAATTCTGCCTTGGATAGCCTTGTAGAAGCTTCTGAGACTGCAGACACTCTATAAAGAACAGAAGCGTTCAGCATGTCATTAGACCAGTTAACTGTGATGACCCATTCGGTTATGACCTTAAGCCTGCAAAGCAGGGAAGCAGATTCCGTGAGGAATTGGGTTGTACCTAAGCCACCTCAGCAGCAACTTTTTTAACTTGTCACTCAATTTTTTATATGTATCACAATTTTTTAAATTTAAATCCTTTTGTATCACAATTTTTTCCACCTCTTTACAATTGTACAACTTTTTGACAGTATTTATTAGTCATCTGTACCATCTTCTCCCTATTCAGTGCATTTTATTTATATGTGTCTGTGTGCTTACTTGGGAGTGATACATATATCACTCTATAGTTCAGCCACACTAAGCAATATTGTACAGTTAACACCACAGTCGGTCTCCAAACAACAGTGCATGTTTTTTCCATGGCCAGAAGCAAGAATATCTCTTTCCCTTCTCTCAGCCACCCTTGGTGACCTCTAATAAACGCTGTTCTTTTCATATAAGTGAAAGCATAATAATTTGCCCTTATTTGATTGGTTGATTTCACTCAGCAACATGTCTTCAAGCTTCAGCCATATTGTGATGCATATCAAGACTTCATTTCCATGACTACCTCGGTAGTATTTCACTGTGTGTGTGTGTGTGTGTGTGTGTGTGCGCGCCACATGTTCTTTAGCCGTTCATCTGTTGGGCAATGGGTGTTTAGGTTGGGTCCACTATTAGGTATTGTGAATACTGCACGTTTCCTTGAGAGTCTTGAGTATATACCTAGTCGTGGAATTACTGGGTTGTACAATGATTCTATTTGTAATTTTTTGAGGCACCACCACGCTATTTCTGCAAAGATTGTTCCATTTTACGTTCTCTCTCTCTCTCTCTCTCTTTTTTTTTTTTTCCATTTTCCATTCTCACAGGAATAGTTAAGGTCTCAAATTTCCCCAACTCCTTGCAGCATTTGTTATTTTCTGCTTTATTACTTCTTAATTTTTCATCTTAGCCATTCTATTGGGAATAAAGTGGCACCTCATTGTTGTTTTAGTTGCATTTCTCTCGTGGCTAATGACATTGGACATCTTTGTTTTGGGGTTTGTTTTTTTTAATCATTTTATTAAGGGCTCATACAACTCTTATCACAATCCATAAATACATCCATTGTGTAAAGCGCATTTGTACATTCATTGCCCTCATCATTCTCAAAACATTTCCTCTCCACTTAAGCCCCCG
>NW_022103915.1:98669270-98672122 GCF_000313985.2 Echinops telfairi
CAGGGGTTGCCATGAATTAGAATTGACTCGAAGGAAGTAGGTTTAGGTCTGGTGGGTAAAAATGAGGCTCACAGCATTGTCCTGCATTTTCTTTAAAGAGTTGTGTGGTATCGGTTTGTCTATTTAAGTCCTTAATCAATTTTGAATTTGTTTTTGTATTTCCTGTGTGGCATGGATCCAGTTTCATTTGTCTGCCTATCGAAGTCCAATTTTGCTAGCATCATTTAATGAAAAGACTTTTTCTCCATTGGGTGATTTTTGTCCATGTGCCAAAAATCAGTTGGCCATAGATGTGTGCATTTATTTCTGGCTTCTCCATTCTATTCCATTGATCTATGTGTCTATTATGATGCCAGTGCTTTGGGTTCCTATAGGTGTCTAGTATGTTTAAAATCAGGAAGTGTGAGTTCTCTACTTTGTTCTTCTCTTTCAACATTGCTGTAACTGGTTTCGGACCTTGTCCGTATAAGGTTGAGGATGAGTTTTCCCATTTCTATAACAAAGGCTGTTAGAATTTTGATCAGGAGTGCAGTGACTCTATAGATCACTTTGGGTAGATTTGACATCTTCATAATATTAAGTCTTCCAATCCATGAACATACAACATCTTATCCTTTATTTAAGTCACCTTTAATCCCATCAGCAGTATTTTATTCTCTGAGATGCTTTTATAAGTTAATTCCACTTAAATTTACCCAATGAAGGGAGATGTCTGACAGTGTAAGATATGACCAAATAATAATTTATAAATTATCAAGGGTTCATCAGGGAGGGGGAGGGGAGGGGAAAAAATGTGGAGCTGATGCCAAGGGCTTAAGTGGAGAGCAAATGTTTTGAGAATGATGATGGCAATGAATGTAAAAATGTGCTTGACACATGGATGGATGTGTGGATTGTGATAAGAGTTGTATGAGTACCTAATAAAATGATTTTTAAAAATTTTTACCCAATTTCCCTTCAGATTTCTCATTGCTGGCATATAGAAACCCAACGGATTATTGACTTCATATCTTGAAATTTGCTAAATCGCTATTAGTGCTAATGTGCTCCTGCGGACTCTTTTTTTTTTTTTTTTAACTATTTTATTGGGGGCTCGTACAACTCTATCACAATCCGTGCATACATCCATTGGAGGAGGTTATATGTAGATCCTTGTAATCCGTTCCCCCTTTCCTGCTGACTCTTTAGAACTTTCCACATGTAGGATCGTGCTATCCATTAAAATAGATCATCTCCATAGTAGATCACCGGGCCTTTCTTCCAGGGGCCTCTTGTGGAATATTAGCAGTCGAGCACGTAACTACTTACACCACCCAGGGATGTCCACGTGATGTCAGGGGGTAGCAAAAAGAGACCTGGGAAACATTTTATAATTAATGATGTCTAACAACCTGCCTATTTCTCTAAAATAAATTTAGGTAGTTTGTTAAACACAACATAAAAATTGTAATCATCATTTGAAAGAGATGAAATGAGCCTTGTGAGAAGGTATAGTGTATTACTATCAGCGAGTTGAGTTTGTTTTTTAATTTTCTTGTGAATTGAGTCATGGTTTACAGAGCAAATCCTTTTTCCATTCCACAAGTCATACACAGTTTGTTTCACGTCCCTGATTGCAGTCCTCACCGTGTGACATCACTCATCCAACTGCTACCCTGTGTTTTCATCCCGTGGTTTTGTTTTGTTCTTTAATCATTTTATTGGGGCTCGTACAGCTCTTATCACAATCCATCCATCCATCCATCCATTGTTGCCATCATGCTTTTCAAAACATTTTCTTTCTACTTGACCCTTTGGAATCAGCTTCTCATTACACACACACACACACACACACACACACACACACACATCCGCCTCCCTGCTCTCCCACCCTCCTTTCCTCATGAACCCTTGATATTATTTTTTCATGTCTTTCACAGAATCCCTCATGTCTTAACTCTTTTTACCTTTGGAATGCTGTCTGTCCTTCGGCAAGTGTTGCCTTTTTATCTCAAATGGCTGGTTGTTGTAAGGAATGTGTACTTCTCTATGACTGTTTTCCACTCTGTTACATTTGTCTCTTGCTTCGCTGAAAAATGAGCCGCGAGGGCGAGTTCGGCTGCAGACCTGAAAAATGACTAAGCACCAGGGTCTCGACAGGCCACCACTTTCTGCCTGAGCCTAGCCTTTTTTTTGTTTTTTTAGGGATTTTGCTTTTAGCTTCTTCATTTTGTTTCCCGCTCCATCCAAGCTCTTTGCATGCCATCTTTTTCAGACTGACAGGTAGCGGTGGGTCAGCACTCTGTGGTTCTGCTCTTGGGTTCGTGGCAGTGGTGTTCGTGTGATCTATTGGGATGGATTGTTTGGATGTGTCTTTGCTTCCCTGCACTCTTCTTTGCTCTGGATGGGAGGAGACCGTAGTTGGCCTTAGATGGCTACTCACAGTCTACTAACTGAGGGCTTCGGTGTTGTTTCCCCCCTTCTTTTAAACTTTTTATTGTGAATTAGGTGGGGGATTTACATTTCAGATCATAGTTTTTTTTATTCTACACCTTACACATTTTCTCAAACCTCCAGTAACTTACCTAGCCCTTCCCTTCCCCAACCACCTGCCTCTCATTTTTCCTCTTATAGAAGGTTATCTTGCCCTTCACCCAAGTTAACACCTATCTGCTCTCTAGCCTCTTGCTTCCCTGTCCTCCCACCCATGAAAATTCACCAAACTGCCTGCCATGGAGTCCAGGCTGACTCATAGCAACCCTGTAAAATGGAGAAGGAACAGTCTCGGGGAGGAGACGAGCCAGTCAGGGTGCAGTGTAGCAATGATGAAACATACAACTTTCCTCTAGTTCCTAAATGTTTCCTCCCCCCAC
>NW_022103915.1:98673626-98739313 GCF_000313985.2 Echinops telfairi
CTCTATAAATGTCCTTTGCCTCCCCATTCTTCTTCTATTTCCTTTTACTTTCCTCTGTTCCACTATCATGTTTGGCCTTCATTCAGGTTTCAGTAATTCCTCTCAGCTATACTGCCCTTGATCAAGCCCCTCCAGGAATCCTATACCCTTGCCATTGATTTTAGATCATTTGTTATTCCCTTATCTCTGAATTTGTTGACACTCCCCTTTCTTTTCCCTGCCTCCCCCTCTCCCATGTCCTCCGCAACCATTGCTTCCCTTGTTTTCTCCTCCGGATTGTGTATCCCACCTATCTTATTTAAATAGATATATAGAGACAACAATATGCACAAAACAAGACAGAGCGAAACAACAAAAGAAAGTAGCAACAACAAAAACCAACGACAAAAAAATAAAAGCCTATATATCATTCCAGGTTCTGTTTGTTGACGCTTAGGAGTGCTTCCCAGTCGAGTCTGATGGGGTGTCACGTCCTGGCCCCAAAGTCTATTTTTGGTATTCCCCGGGGAATTCATTGCTCTGCTCCCCTTGCTGCTCTGTTGCACGCCCTTAGTGTGGTGGGATCAGATTGGGTACAATTCCCACACTGTGTCTCCAGTGTTGCCCCCCGTAGCACTATGGGTCAGTGAGGGATGCCGTGTCTCGTGGTGGACCGTCCCTATGGTCCTCTCTCTGCTTGGAGCGCTCTGAGCGGGACTGTCGTCCTCGGGGCTTGGTGGGCCAGGATGTGCTTCACTCTCTCTCCTTCCTCCTTCTCTTGCTCCCGTGCGCTCTGATCAGACACGCCCCTTTCCCTGAGCTGTAGCTTCAGTGCATTCTTCTGGGATGGGGGTGGGTCCACGTAGTTGGGATTGGGGCTGGCCCCGAAGACCTCTCTATTGGTTCCCTGCTTCATGCCAGTCCTCTGCCCATTTTTTAATTGGGTCATTCCTCTCTTTCTTGTTGAAATGTCGCAACTTTCTCTAGATTTTAGTGATTAGTCCCTTATCCAGCATATTATTGTCCAGTCTTGTTTGTATTTAATAAGCTGCATACTATTCTATCAAAGATACATATTTATAGAACAATCTATTTTCCTATTTGAGTTTAAGACAGTTTCACTTTGGGCCACAGGGTCTCTAGGTGGGGAATGCCTGCGCGTCTGGCAGCTGGGAAAGCTTTCTCCTAGTATAGTGCTCAGCACAACCAGAAGCCAGTCTTCCCGTCAGATTGCCACAGGATGACAGTGCTGGGCACACTGGGATCTGAGGGGCTGACGCCAGGTGGACGGCTGGAGCTCCTTTTTGCACTTTGCCAAGGAGACACTACGGTGTGAGAGGCCACGCTTAAAAGTTGTGTGTGTTTCCCTCCTCTTCAACAGCAGGCCCTTCACAAGGGAGCGGTCGTGACTCCGACGGTGACTCCAGTTCCGCTCAGAAAGCGGCCCTCAGTGGCTTCCACTCCAGCCAGCCAGCGTCGCTCCCCACGTCCATCTCAGGACACGGCAAGTCGGAGCATCTTGTGGCCAAAGCGGTCAGTCAGGTCCTCCACACACTCTGCAACCAAAATGAATGTCAGGTAAAGAAGGCGGCCAGTCCAAAGCCATTGCCAGTGTACTGCCTTTAGTAGTTTCCACGATGGGGTGAAAGGTCAGAAACAGAGTCGGTGAACAGTTTTCATCTTTTTCCTTAATGTTTGTATGCAGTTTTCCCTAAAGACACATTTGATAAAGAAATAAGATAACTGAAGGGACTTCAGAGGTTTATGGAGATACGGAATTTTTCCACAACCTTGTGTATGGCTAGTCTTCAATTTATAAGTTTAAGGTACATCTACAAAGTGCCTACCAAAATAAGTTTTGGTTTTTTTTTTTTAGTGGTTTAAATGTAGAACTGAAGCTCCAATCCTACAGAAACATCTTTCAGTACAGTGAGTTGGGAAGTTAAAGCTCCAATCTTATCATACCATGCTCACATCATCGTTACCACACGCCCTGTTGATCTGCCGCTCCTTTGCTGGCAGCAGGGTTGCCCCAACTGCCACTGTCTCCACAGATGGTCCTCAGGCTCCTTTCCTCTAACCCCCAAACCCATGTGCTCCTTTCTAAAGACATTTCGAGCATGGTGTCTCCTAACACTACCCCAAGATGTGCAAGCATCCCAGATAGCTTTGAAAACTTGAAAGCCCCCTTAAGGTCTGGAGTTCGGTTTGTTGAGTTCATTTAGCATAAGTAGGACGGATAAGTGGTACATGTGATTTTTATCGATTACTGGTTGAAGGACACCGTGGGCAAGGGCCGAGTCCTTATGGCTTCCCTACAATGCTTGCTCCAGAACCGATTGGCATGTGCAGTTCTACCATCTCTACTTTCCTGAACTCCAGAGGACTCAATCTGTGAGCGTTAGTCATTAGTGACTTATGAGTGTTGACTCAGGATCACCCTCAACTCTTGTTATAAATCCAGAAGTTACTTTCTATTAAACCCTCTCACCAATCTTATAGATATTCACCATCACAGGATTTTCATTGAGTATAAGACCTCATGGATTCAGATCTCACTGTCATTGTCTGAACCACTAAGGGAAGCATCGCCAGTTAACTGTGACCGACTGCAGAGCACTTCCCCCAACTTCAGGGCATCGCTGAAATGAATGCATTTCTGGCTGTTGACCATCAGTAGAGAATGGGCTAGTTCAGTGTTCCACCCAAATGAATGGCATTCTTTTGGGCAGGTGGCAGATTTGTTCCCACCAGTCAAGTGATATAGCAGCTGCCCATTCCCGATGACTGGCCAGCACCAAGGGGAGAGAAGGACGGGGAGTTTCTTGGAGTATTTACTAAGCTATAACTTGAGGTGGACAGGCATTCCCAGGGAGCCCTAGACTGTTAGTGGTCAAGCTGGGGAGAACAGAGGACACAGGGTCATATTCTACAAGCAATAGGAGTTGGTCAATGATCTGTTTTGAGAACACTGGTTCCATCAATGAAGTTCATTCATGCAACAACTATTTATTGAAGCCCTTTTACTGCTTGGTGATGGTCAAGGTCTGTGTGTCAACTTGGTACAAGTCCTCATGGCTTGGACTCTGCTGTCTGGTTTAGATTTTCAGCTGCCACTGAGGATAATGAGCATAAACGCTCACTGACCAAGACTCCAGCCAGAAAGTCTCCACACGTGACCATCTCTGGGAGTGCCCCAAAAGGCCCGGCTGAGCTCGGGACACGCACGGTGAAGACCTCCAAGGTGGATTCTGCTGCTGGTAAAACACTTCTGGTTCATTTGAAGCTATGTAACTTCTTGAAATTACTGTGTGCGTTTCCTTAAAGCCTCTCCTTATCTATAAAAGTAAAAGTTTTACTGTAACAGTTTATACAGGTAGGAGAAAGGTTAGAGACATAAGCCTGAAACAGAAATCTGCTTAAGGCAAGACCCCATCTTGTCCAAAAGGGGGTCTTTTTTTTTTTTTTTCTTTTTTAAACATTTTATTAGGGGCTCATACAACTGTTATCGCAATCCATACACACATCAATTGTGTAAAGCGCATTTGTACATCATTCTCAAAACATTTTCTCTCCACTTAAACCCCAAAAGGGGGTCTTAAGATGGCCTCCCGGATGAGCCCCTTCTAGGCCTCAGGGAGGAGGCGGGGGTGTACTAGCATTCCCTACAGCCTCTGAGTGGTCTCCAGGACTCGGCAAGAGGCCCAGACGACAGAGCTGAACAATGTAACGAACACCCAAACCAATCTTGTTGCCATTGGATCGATATTGACTCACAGTGACCCAAAATAGGGTTTCTAAGGCTGAATCTTTATGGGAGCAGGCGGCATCCATTTTTCTCCCATGCCGTGGCCTGGTGGGTTTGAACTGCCAGCAGCCTTGAGGTTAGCAAACCAGCATCTGATCCACAGTGCCACCCGGGCTCTTTGTAAACACTTTGAGACCTAGATTAGATCTAAATATGTCAAGATTCTTCTGAGGACGCTATTAAATGTGACAGAGTTAAGAGCCTTGAACACCGTAAAGTTTTCCAGATTCCTTCAGCCTGGAGGGATTCGGCAGGTAGGGGTCTCAGAGGAGAGGAGAGCACCGTTGCTGGGGTCATCTAAGACACCTGTCGCAGAGGCCCCCTTCGTGCCTGAGAGACTGCAGTAGGAAGGATTGGAAGCCTACACTTAGGTTTTCAGCTGCTACTGTAGATAATAAGTGCTCACTGACCAAGACTACGGCCAGAACGTTTCCACACGGGACCATCCCTGGGAGTAAACTTCAGGAGTCCCAACGGAGGGAGTTACACCTTTGTAAGATTCCTCCACGGTTGCTTTCTCTCATCCCCTCTATCCCTCAACCTTACACTGTAGCCGGGAAGCAAAGAGCTGGGGAAGGACGGTGCTAACTCACAGACAGTGGACTCGTCTCAGGCACGCCTGTCTTACGTGCACTGCCCTTTGCTGGGCAGCAACTGCCTGCTGTAGAACAGGAAGAGCTCACGGAGCTAACGTGTGGCCCATCCTGAGCCTTCTCTAAACAGTCTGGGGCTGTGCCCAGTTGTGTTGAGTTAGTTTTTGACTCCCATTCTTATATATGAATATATATTTTTTTAAAAATTTTTTTTATTTTAATAAATCATTTTATTGGGTGGGGGCTCTTTACAGCTCTTATAACAATCCATACATCAATTGTATCAAGCACATTTGTATATAGCTGTCTCCACATCATTTCCAAAACATTTTCTCTTTCTTTTAACATTTTCTTTCTATTTGAGTTCTTGGTTACATATGAATATTTTACAAACAAAATAAACCTCTATATTGTGTTTTCTATGCTTTGCTTCATTCACTCCTCATGCTTTGAGATTCATCACATTGATATATAAGTTGATCTACGTAGAGTGCATTGGTTTTCATGCTTATTCCTCAATGGTCTGAGTGCGTGTCAGAGTATTTATCCATTCCACTGCTCGTGGACATGGGTTTGCAACATCTGTTCACAGCTGTGAACTCTCCTGCATGTGCACAAGTCTCTCCAGACCTGGGAGCGGAGCTGCACAGTGGAAGGGGCTGCAGGCATTTAACGATGAGTTAAATATTTAACGACAGCCACAGCTGTTGTTCCACTCCCTGCTGACCTGTGATATGGACAGACAGGGTCAAGGGTCACACCCAAGGGTCACACAGGGGCTTGGTTGGGTTGGGTTGACTCTGGTAGCACTAGCTCCCAGCTGCCCATCCACGAGGAAAGGCAAGTGTTAACATTAACAGTGGCCTGAGTGCAACTGCATGGCTTCCCCATTGAAGGAAAATGATTTTAAATTAGATCAGATATTTAGTGCCCAACTCTAACAAAAAGGCTTACTAGCTCATACCATCCTGGCGTGTTTTGAGCTTTAAGGTATAAAAATTCACACTTGTAAATAATACAGACCTTTATTAGCAACAACCAAAGCTACAAATCCTCACCTGCATTCTGTGATAGGGTTTCTTGAAGGCTTTGGATCTGTTGGTGTTAATGAAAATATTATTAAGGATAATAGTTATAAAAGGGGTTGGGATAGTTAATAAAAGGGAAATGTCCTGAAAATAACCCAGGTTTTTCTTTTTATAAAGTTTTATTGACATAAGTCCTGTATCGCACAAGTCAGTGGTTTTTGTCAGTAAGATTCTAGGCTCCCGCGGCTCCCTAGGAAATAACATCCAGACTATCCAGGGAGCTTCTACCACGGGTTCCATTTCCTCCATCGCATTTCTCTCCCCCTTTTCACCTCTCACTTGTTTCAGACTGTTCAGATAGACTGAGCGGTGATACTTGGGTAAAAATGATTTGTAGCCAGTTTGTTTGTTTTTCCTAAAGAAGCACTTGGCTTGTTTCAGTTATGACCCCCTTCAAGCTGGCCACCGAGGCAATACAGACACCCGTGTCCAGCAGGAAGCCAGTGTTTGATCTCAAAGCCAGTTTGTCTCGACCCCTCAACTACGAGCCACACAAAGGTATGTGGGGGTGCTGAGGTGCGCAGCATGCAAAAGATGAAGAAAACAATGCTGTGCTTAGTGCAGGCCGTTCCTGATGCCCAGGAAGGCCTGTCCTGCTTCCACCAGAGGGACTGATGGTGCAGAGACTGGGTGTTGGGCAGCCACATGTTAAAAAATTAATTCATTTCTATTTGTCTTCATCCAAAGACTTAACTTTCACCACTATTACCATAAAGAATTATAACAGCTGTACCCAAATCAAGTGAGCCTGTGTGTGTGACCTCTTTTCAGCAAATGCAGGCTTTCTTCACAGCTTTGAAGTTCTCAAGTTAGCCCGTTGTCCCTCTTAGACTTAAATTACAGTGATGTTAGACACATTTCAAGTAGCAGCACCCAGTGTAATAGCACAGTGATTCTGGAATGACTCTTACAACCAAAACTTCCTAAAGGGTTCACTCCTGTCACAGTGCTTCTGCTTTAAATGGCTAGTTCATGAAACATGACTCTGAGTTGCTAGAAGAGTCAGCTAGCCTCTGATGAAAAGGACACTCTGCCGCCCACCCCTCCCACTCCTGCCTCCCAGTGCGGCAGCGGCACAGGCACCAGCCACCTCGTTGCTCAGGACAAAACCTAGGAGTCGTCCTTCCTCCTCCCATTCCTTCAGACCCCACATCCAGTGCTCATCCTTCACCTCCACCTCTGAAACAGATCTTTAACTGAACCACATTTCACCCGTTCTGTGACCCTCTGTGGTCCAGGTCACCATTCCCTCTTACCTGAGCTTCCAGAATAGCCTCCGTGTCCCACCACAGCAATATAAAAACACACTGAGCAATGTCACTGCCTTGATCAGAACCGCCAAGGATCTCCATGTCTTTTCTCCCAAGTGCATTTCATTGCTTTCCTTCCATATGTTCTACCCAGCAGGGCATTGTACCAAACCCACCAAGCTCTCCCCCCTCTGCAGCTTTGAAATCCCTGACCCTTCTACTCCTCAATACCCTCCCTTCCACACACCATTGTATGGCTTGTTTCCCTCCGGCTCTGTTACCAGCAGACAACCCTTCCAACATCATGTTTGTTTTACATTTCAAGCACTTGGCACTACCTAGCCTTATGATAATGTTCCCTCATGCTACCACTGAAGTAGAAGCCCAAGAAGGCAGGGAGGTCTGCTCCCTCGGTGGCCTGCTGTGTCCCCGGCCTCCACAGCAGCACGTGGCGCACGCAATGGTAACGGATGACTGAGCACCACACGTCTACTGCTGTTAGAACAGCTGCGTAAAAAGCTTCAACAGTGCTGCTTACTCCTGTGTACTGGACTTCGTTTACCTCCAGTTCATGGGAAAGACAGTAGTACTAACTTCAAAGTTACTGAAAGGATCAAATAACATGATAAAATGAAAATCATTACAAAGAGAAATCACTAGTCTATGAAAACATCCTAAACTGTATTAAAATTTTAAAATACCCAGAATTATTTGGTCCCAGGTCATAAAACCATCAATCATTCCTACTTTTATCACATGTCAAATGTAGTAACATTAACAGTAATGGTGAACTATACCAATAGCAATAATTTAATATTAAACATACTGTATTTACAATCTCATGATAATGTTCTTGGTTGTGTGTAGATGGTGTATTATTAAACCTTTTCTGTGACTTGTTAGAGATTTGAAAAAGAACAGCATGGTGTTTATAAAATATCATTTATATCTGTAAAATGTGAAATTGAACTAAGTAGCCAAGTACACTGCAAATGTCTATACATGTTGCTGCACAGATGAAAATATACGGTTGGAGCATAAACACAGATTCTTCTTAAATCTCTCGATCTTGATCCCAAACTAGGAAAGCTGAAGCCATGGGGACAAACTAAAGAAAATACTTCTCTGAGTGAACCTGTGAGCAGAGTGAGCTTCTATAAGAAAACTTATAAACAACCTCATCTCCAGACCAGGTGAATAGGCAATGATCTTTGTCTAATTCTTTTCGTTTTGAAAGGCTGTACAGGAGACCTTAAACAAATTTGTGGAAAAATGAGATTATTTTTCCCACCAAATCTGTAAGTACCTACATAGCTAAAAGCAGACCCCGTGAGGAACAATCTCAGTCATAGTAGTGCTTAACAAGCGACTAGAAGTGGAGTCAGGGGTTTGCTAAGTACCCAGGCCCACCACCATGGAGAGAGGTCAGTGGGTTAGAGTGGGGCCCTAATCTCCAAAGTTTCATCTGGTTTCCAAAGCTCCCTGGGTATTTCAGAGTGCCAGATTCAGAGCGTTGCTTATGCATGACTCATCTGCATGAAAAACACAAAAACACTTAATTTCCCTCTCCAACACCATGTTCAAGTGCCCAGGGTACCTTGGCACTTCTCTCTCCTACGCCAATCCCCCAGCCCAGGGGGGTGAAAAAGTGGACATTGTCACTTTTGGCACATGGTGCTCCCATGTGTGTCAGGAGAACTGGGCACCTTGTTGTTTCGGTGGCTTTCCTCCCAACACCTCCGGATGGACTCTAGGATCGGGTTGTTGCCGAGGCTGTCAGAGCAACGCATCAGAGTCCGGCGATGGCATCAACGGGGAGGCCCGTTAAGGACGGTTGTTCGAGAGGTGTGGTGGTTACGCAGCGCTCGTGCTGCTCGTTTTCCACGGAGATGAAGGTTCCGGGAGGACACTCACTCGTGTCTTCCATTTGCTTCACTTTCATTTTACAAATTCACATCCATTCTGGTTTCACTTCGCTGGCCCTGACTGGACAGGAAGAACCCTATCAAAGCCCTTTCCTACACCAGGGAAGGTCCCGGGATGGTTCAGAAGCTTCGGCCAGCCTGAAAACCAAATTAAAGCCATAGCTAGTTTGGGTCTGCAGCTGGTTCAGGTCAAGTCCAGAACCTTCCTAACATGGGATCACTTGTCATTTGATTTGCATATTGTCATCAAGACAACTTTACAATTGGATTTCTTATTAACAGAACTGTATCTTGGTGTTTTATTTTTGTTTATTTTGGGGCTTTTTTTGGTGTGTGTGTAGGGAGGAGGGGGACTGGGGATGGGCAAAGTCTCCTGTAGGAAAACAAAACGTACTAACTTTTGAGTCAGTAGACCCTGATTCTAGTTCTAGAACGTTCACTAAAATACTGGGATTTTTGAGGTTGACCTCTGAGAATTCTAGTTTGAAACCAACAGAGAAGTCCAGGGGTGGGATTCACTTGTCAGAGTGCCTCTGGTTCCAACGCCATGCTTGATTTTAAAATACCAAATGACCACAAAAAGGAGACTCCCCATTTGTAGCCCTTTACCGCAGCGCTGGCTTCCAGGGAGCCCAGGGCCGAGCACACAAGTCTGCTCTACACACAAGTGCTGCTGGCACTCTCAGCCTGACAGTCGTGTGCAGAGGTCCGCCGTGGTGCTGCACCAGAGCCTAACTGTGACTTTCCCTCACAGGGAAGAGCAGCGGAAGAAACACGAGCAAGAGCGACGGGAGAAGAAAGCAAAGGTTTTGGGAGCTCGAAGAGGCCTCACTGTAGTGGCAGTGTAATAATTTCTTAACACTCTGTAAATATTCTGTTACTCTGGACCTTCCCCCCCGCCCTTCTGTAAATAGTTTTATGCTGTCTTCCTCATTTTCTTTCATCAAAAGACCTTCTTTACTCTGAACTATTTTCATATGTAGTGTCTGTGGCCGCTTCATCGATTGCCTCTCTGGGGGGAAAGTATCCCCACGGAGCTGAAGGTAGCGGGCTGAGAAGAGAGAGAAGCTGGGAGAGGAATGGCATGCCTTCAAGGCCTGGTACAGAAAATCCACTGATCTTAATAAAATATGGGCCATCAGCTTTGGGTATTTCATCGATATTCTATCTATGTATCGATGTTTTGTTTATACTTATAAGCAGCTTTGTTAGGGTCATTGCATGTAACTTCCACCTGTCACTCATTATATTCTTAAAAACAAAACTTTAGTTCATTCTAGCTTTGCTTACTTAAAAATAAAAGGTACAGTCACCTGGAAATTTAAGGATTGCTTCTTAAAAGATTGCTGTGTCCTGTCAGGCTAGCACCTTATGGAATATTTAGAAAGGATCAGATTTGCTGAGCATCATAACCATCTTTGTTGTACTTTAGTGGAGCTGTAGAATTTTGTACTGCCTAAGATTTTCATAAATAAATGTTGTTCTCATTCTGGTAGGTCAATTCTGTGTAAGCGCCAACCAGCTAGAGGACCGAGAGTTTACCTTTACCCTTCATGCATCTTTCCCTGGCCACCCCTCCCAGTCCAAAAAGAGTGAGCTCGGGGATCCCACCACACTGTCAGATTTCTTGAGATTTACTGTACTTATTGATACTTAGTGATAGATTCGGATTTCCCTGGCAAGCGGAGAGGTCAGTTCAATCAGTAACCTCTGACTAACTGTCAAACACACTCCCATGAAAAGCAATTGGAGGCATCACCTCTGCGTCAGTACTGGCATTCTCTAAGGCACAGGCCAGAGCTTGCTTTCGAGCAGTTTCCCTGCTCAGCCCTCTTCGCAACCAGCTTGAGCCTGGCCTCAGAGGACAGATAGATACCAGTCGCTGGTTAGATGGCACTAAAGGACACTTTTATTTCACCGGTCACCAGAGGCTATTATCCTTAGTTTAATAACGCAAAACTGCCACTTGATCTTTATCTAAAAAGTCGTGGGTTAAGAGCTGGAGAATTTTCATAGGCAAATTCTTCTGTATGTGCTGGGTCAGTAAACACTCCAATAAAGTCTATTTCCAGGAAGAATGGGCCATCCACTTTGTCAGCCAAGGTGAGTCCTATAGATGAGATCTAAATTTAAAAATAAATAAGTTTATTAAAAGCTCATATATTCAAGAAAAATGTAGAGCAAAATCATAAAAAGGCCAGTCAAACAGAACCGGTGGAACCCCAAGCCTATAGGCCTCAGTTCTTCAGGCCTGGAAATGAACTCCCCCCGTGTGGCTCGTTTTCAGCTAATCAAAAGCCAGGCATTTATGGGGAACAATAACATGAGAGATGCCCTCCTTCGAAATCATCAACCATTTGAGATCAAAAGGGCAAGGTTTACTCAAGGACAAAGTTCAACAGGGTTAGGATAGGAGGAGGAACGGGAACAACACACAGGAGAGGAGTTACATGATGTGATATTGTAGGGACAGCAATCAATCATGAGACAAAAAGGTGTGTGGCCTGGGAACTCGGAATTAAACCCAGCCACCAATGAACAGTTTATTTTCAACAAGGGCTCAAAATTTATTCAGCAGGGCTGAAATAGTCTAATGAATGCTGCTAGCAAGACTGCATACCTGCTGAAAAGTCAGATCGAACCCATACTTCACACTATATCCCAAAAGTAAATGGATCGAAGACTTTAACATAATCTAAAACCATAAAATTCCTGGAGGAAAACTACGGGACTTCATCTTTTCTAAAGTATAGGAGTAAGAAACATACAAATGCAAGACAAACTAGATAAATTGGACCTCATTAAAATAAAAATGTACATACCCAAAGACTATTAAAAGTAAACAGATAGGCTATACGTCGACTATAATGTTCGACGTATTAACAGAAACGTGGATGAAGGGAGACTGGACGGTGTAAGATATGAAAATAATTTATCAGGGATACATGAGGGTGAGGGAGGGAAGGAAAAAAGGAGCTGATACCAAGGGCTCAAGCAGAAGGAAAATGTTTTGGAAATGATGATGGCAACATGTACAAACATGCTCGACACAATGGATGTATCGATTTATATTAAAAGAGTTGTAAGAGCCCCCAATAAAATGATTGATTAATAATTTAAAGTAAACAGATACCTATAGAATGTTCAGAAGATCATGGGAAATGACTTATCTAATAAGGGACAAGTTGGGCTGCGATCCACAAGGCCTGCGGTTCAAAACCACCAGGTGCGCTCCGCGGAGAAAGATGGGCTTCCTATTCCCATAGAGCTACAGTGTCAGAAACCCGCAGGGCAGTTCTACCCTGCCCTACAGGGCTGCCAGGAGTCAGCATCAACTCAATGGTGGTGAGAATCTAAAATCCATAGAAAACTACAACCGGTTAACAACAAAAAGAAAACCCAACCATAAAATGGACAAAGGACACAAACAGAACCTTCCCCAAAGATAACACCAAGTATATGAAAACATGTTTCCGATCATTAGCCATTAAACCAAAACCAAGCCCGCTGCCACTGAGTCAATTATAAATCAGCAAGCTTAAGAGAAGCCATCAGAACTCAGACCCCATTGTACCCTGGCCAAAATGACAACCGTGAGCAAAGGAGATCACAAATGGTGAGGATGTAGGGAGATTGGAACCTTTATCCATTGTTGGTGAGGCTGTAAAACAGAACAACAGCTACGGAAAATAGTATGGCACTCAGACTAAAAGTCGAACCATCCTACGACCCAGCAGCCCCATGCCTAGATGTAGATGTCAAACCAAACCAGTCCAGTGCTGCTGAGTCCACGCCAACCCAGAGCAACCCCACAGAGCAGGGACGGGGGACATCCGGCTCGCAGATGCTAGAAGGCTGCAAAGTGGTCAATGCCAACTAACCGCCCACGCCTCACCAAAGAGAAGCAGGTCCAGCCATCAACATTAACTGTTTGGCCAGTACAGCCAGCATTCGGTGTCATAAATCTCCCCTTGACAGATACAAGGTTCCCCGCACCTGCTATATAGGGTTTCTGAGACTAAGTTTTCCCTGGAGCAGACAGCCTAACCTTTCTCCTGAGGAACAGCTGGTGGATGTGAACTGCCCTGCAGTCAGCAGCCCCACACACCTAACCCACAGCACCACTGAGGTGCCCTGGTCTATGACTCAGAGACCTCAAAATGACCCCAGCAGACCATGTGCTCACGTCCACTGCGCCATTACTCACAACAGCAAATACATGGAAACAACTGAGGTGTCCATCAATGAATGAATGGATAAGCAATTTGTGGTACATTTATGAAATGGGAAACGTTACAGCTATGAAAAACCATGAAGTTTGTGAAACGTTACAACCTGGAGGACATACTGCTAAGTACAATAAGTAAGTCAAGCATATGAGGACAAATACTGTATACAGTGAACCCTCGTTTATCGCGGTTAATCGGTTCTAGACCCTACCGTGATAAATGAAATTCCGCGAAGTAGGATTCCTTATTTGTAAATCAAATATTTTCGTAGTTAGAGCATAGAGGACATGAAAAAACACCCTTTAGTCACCATTACACTCGCAAACAATTACAGTACACTGGACAAAAGCAAAAATGCATCTGATACGTAGCTCCGATACGTAGCGATGCAGACAGAAGCGGGTACAGTATGAGCCAATCAGTGGCAGTAATGACAGAGCATGCACTGTTACGCAAAAACCGCGATAGAGTGAAGCCGCGGAAGTCGAAGCGCGAAGTGGCGAGGGTTCACTGTACTTCTATTTTATAAAAAGACAAGGATAGATAAAAGAGAGACCAACGTTCCTTGGTGCTACTGGAGGCGGGGTAAGGGAAGGAGAGAAGAATCTGGGGAGCCCAGGAAAAAGTGGGAAGAGTCCTGTTTCACTGAGGGAATTACAACTGCACCCAACAAACTGTGCATCCGTGGTTGAATGTGAAACAAATGCCCTGACCTTTTCACCCAAAACACAATAAAATGTTAAGAAGGACTGAACGCTCCCTCGTAGGAGTTGAGTTTCATTCAAGGTCATACAGTTCCTGAGTGGAAAGTACAGGAAAATACTACCTTATCAAGCAGAAGCTGGAACTGGGCATCGCGGATTCTCCCTTGATTGGAGAAGAAAAACTTGGAGAAAGGGATCTGAAAGAAGAAAGCGCTTACGTCACAGCGGAAGCATCTGTACGGCGTCCGGACGACAAAAGGACAGTGGTTTAAATGCTGTCATTTAATACTTGCACTTAGAACATGTGGCTAGCCATTTGAATCAAAAGTAAAATGTAAAATAATGAAATCATAAACGCGAGAGAAAAACATGGAAGTCTTTGCAGCCACAAGTCCCAACGGGAACGAACAGAAAGTAAAGCTTCCTGGCAGCAAAAGACAAAGGATAGACTAACATAGGGGAAAAATTTCTATCTTTATGAACAAGACACCAAAAGCTCACAAATTGCTGGCAGAGTTAAACCCAATAGAAAATGAGCAAATACCCAAAAAAAGGAAATAAAAGTTACTAAGGATTAAAAAATGCTTTATGCCCACCTAATTAAGGACATGCCACTTAAAATCATTGCAATGCCATTTTTTACCTATCCTCTTTGCCATCCCCGAAGAACGCCAGGTCCCGAACCAGCTTTACTGTGTAGCATGGGGAAAAGGGAGGCTTTCTTTTACGTTTAGTGACTGCAAACCTTCCGGAGCAGAAGAAGGGACCCCGATTCTGACTCCACTCCCTGAGTGATCTCTTCCTTTGCCTCTGGGTAACACTCAAAGCTGCTGCTGCTTATTTAGAAAATACGATGTCTTGCATTATCGAGAAATCACTCCACGTTGATGACTGCGAGACTGACGGGGTATTCGTTTCAGCACCTTTCTACTGAGCTGGGGACGTGACTTGGGTCCAGTTGCCTGGAAGAGGCAACCAAAGAAGCAGCTACTTTGGCGCCAGGCAGAGGTGGACCGGTGATGCAGCACGGAACTGGCTGCTGTCCTCATCAAAAGATGTTCCAGTTAATGAACTGACGTGAATAGTAACTAAAGACCCGTTGCAACTGAAGTTTCTAGACTATATCATTAATAAGTAGTGATGAAAATATGAAAGAAAAAGTTATTCGTGTGAACTTTTCCTCTAAGTCCTTTTCCTCCTCTGCTCTTCCCCACACTTGCAAGAAGAATGAGTAGTGAAAACTACAATGTTACCGTGACCTTGGAAGACCTTGTTTTCATAATAGTAAAGCGGTACCAGTACCTTGACCTCCTGCCAATAGGGCCCTCCACGAGTGAACATGAAGTAACTGTACATCTGATTGTGCTTCTGGATTATATCTGTGTCCTCCCTGAGATTCACCATCCATGGCCGACCATCCCCACGCACTCGGAGGTACAGTGTGTTGAATTGCGACCAATCATAAGATTTCTTCCTCTCAAATGAGCCCTGAGGTAGATGGGAAGGAAAGGTCATTTGACTCCGTTAGTAGGCTGGTGGCGCAGTGGGGGTTACACACTGGGCTGCTAGCCCACAGGGTCAGCAGTGTGGAAATTACCAGCTGCTCTGTAAGAAAAAGGATCCTGTGAAACGCCTAAAACCCACGGCGGCAGGCTTGCTGTAAGTCGGCATCAGCTTAAGGGCAGCAAGGGAGAGAGAAACATGGTCTTGCCGAGTCAGCGTCCCCAAAGAAATGCCTTACTCACCTGGGTCCTACAAATGGCTTCTCAGTGGCTCATTTTGTGACGCACACACACCCATGCCATACACGAGAAACTATAAAAAATAGAGCTCAAGTTTTGAACTTAATAACAACTCACTGCCAGCCAGACAATGCCAACTCAGCCACCCTCCAGGACAGGGGTTGGTTTCCAAGACTAACTCTTTACCGGAGTAAAAAGCCCTGTCTTTCTCCTTTGGAGCAGCTGATGGTATCGAACTACAAACCTTGCAGTTAGCAGCCCAATGTATAACCACTACGCCGCTGTGGCTCCTTAATAACAGCTCCCGTGAATTGCTTACATCGGCCGTGTACACGCATCATTCCACTTAGTCCTACCAGTAAGCCTAGGAGACGGGCACTACCACTGATGAAGAAACCGCCCTCAGATCACAAGCTCTTGAACTCCCAGATCCATGTTCTGAACTGTCTATCTCTTCAGGAGTGGAATTCCGCATGAATTTCTAAGCTGTTTATCTATAGTCCTCTCAGAAGCAATCTTCGAGATTATTAGTGCTCATGTATGAAGGAATATGTACTAGCTATGTAACTTTGGACAAAAGCTACTTCTCCCAGGAGTTCATTTTCCTCAGCTGCAAAATTGGGCACATCACACCACACATGATCATTGTGGGAATAAAAAAGACCATGTGTTTTGTGCCTGGCTTAAGGATCAGTTGGTGCACTTAATCAATCGATAATAAAATGAATCATTTCATTATTACGAAGGGGTGTCTGCCAGTCTATGGATTCTCAGGGGCCTGAACACACTGCCTAGTCGGTGTTGTCTGGTACCTCTGCAGGGGCACACACTCGGCTTCTTTCGTTACTGTGTGGAGAGGGAAAGGCTTACCGGTCTGGACACTGGCCTTTCTCCTTACGTACAATATGCAAGCAGCATCCCGGGGCTATGGTAAGGCCCGGCGGAGGAACCAGGCATGGGGACAGTCCACAAGCTAACCTGTAACCACGCCAAGCCAACTCTGGCCATTAGAGGGGCTGTGGTGTACGTCACAGGAGAGGGCAGTCTCCGGAGCTCACCTCTCCAAGAAGGGCCTGCCCTGGTCAAAGGGGTGCCCAGAAGCAAGTTAGCTCTGCTCAACACCATGCCCCTCTGATTTCATTTCACTGCTGTGCTCAGTCACAGCACACACACGTGCCAGATGCTCTCGCGTACGTAAACAAAAGCCGCTAGCTAGAGTTCATACTGCCGTGAAGGGCACCCAGCTCATGAGAGAACGGTGGCTGCCAAGCCTTACCTACCCTGGGAACCCTGGAGATCATCGCACAGTACCCGCTGTGGCCACTGTCCCCGTCCAGAGGGGCCTCGGAGCTCAGATTTCCATACAGCAGCGCACTCTGGTTATTCTTGCCCATTTTTAAGAAGACTTCACTTCTGCCTCCAATCGTCTTATCAGATGTCACCACCCACTTATCCAAGTCTTCTTTTCCACGAAACTGCCAGACCACCTTAGCTTGTTCCAGCATGACTTCATGCAGAGGGCGCCCTTCGGGGCCTATCCAATGATTCACAAATTCATCCTTCAGGCGCCTGAAGTGGTCCTTGATTTCATCTCGAATTGCTTTATCAAAACTCACTTCAGGCTTCTCGTCAGGAGAAGGTATGTCCAAGGCAGCTTCTCTCCGGTGAGGGCTTTGCAAATCCCTTCCCGACTTCCCCTGAGGATCAAGCGCTTTGTTGGGAGCAGCCGCTGTCTTCTGAAGACTACTGGAGCAGTAGCCTGCAAAGCGAGGACCCAGGAATAGGCAGGAGATGGCACTTGGCATCTGGCATTTTCCAAGACCGTGAATGCCAGTCAGCAGCTTGGGAGCCAAAGCCATGGTGAAGCATCGGCTGACAGTGCGGTGCCCCTGCAACAGAGGAGACATCGAAAGGGTCACTCGGGTAGCAAGGACTGAGTCACAATTTCAGAGTCAACTCAGATCAGATATTGGGAAGTTCTCCAATTTCTTTTCCAAACCTATCAACACTTACCCAGTGCCTATTATGAGCAAAGCATCGCATAGACTGCACTGTGAATGGTACCACGAGGAAGAAAAACGCACACCCTGTGTGCAGGAGCCCGACTGGCGGCACTGTTGGGTGAACGTTGGACTGCAAGCCTCGAGAGGAACGGCTCCCAGCCAGAGATGACTGTAAACCTGATTGCGGTGGGCCGAACCACAGATAACATGATACTTGGTCAGTTGACTCTCCCTCTTGACCCAACCTGAATTTGCTCTAGGCTGACGTATTCTCATCTGTTCCAACACAGAAATGTCTTCTCTGGACTGTTCTCTGTTACACTTTATTTGTATTTTTATCTTTATATTACTGTTATTTTCTTCTTGGTTTTCTTATTATTTCTGTTGGTTTTACCAGTTTGTGAAGCACAAAGTGGATGCACAGAGACAATAACTGATGCAACAGAGAATCAGGGAGGGGGGGAGGGGATTTTGAGAGCAAACAATGCATGCAGGAGTGGGGAGGGAGCACTAGAACGGATTGTGATGATGCAGATACAACTACTTTTTTTCCAAAAAATCATTTTATTGGGGACTCTTACAACTCTTAAAACAATCCATGCCATTATTGTGTCGAGCACCTTTGTACATATGTCCCCATTATCCATTTCAAAACATTTTCTTTCTACTTGAGCCCTTGGTATCAGCTCATTTTTTTCCTCCCTCCCTACCCTTGATACAACTTTTTTTTAAGTTAATCGTTTTATTGGGGGCTCATACAACTCTTATCACCATCCATACACACATCAATGTGTAAAGCACATTTGTACATTCATTGCCCTCATCATTCTCAAAACATTTCCTCTCCACTTAAGCCCCTGGCATTAGGTCCTCATTTTTCCCCTCTTTCCCTGCTCCCCACTCCCTCATGAGCTCTTGATAATTTATAAATTATTATTTTGTCATATCTTGCCCTGTCCGACGTCTCCCTTCACCCACTTTTCTGTTGTCCGTCCCCCAGGGAGGAGGTCACATGTAGTTCCTTGTAATCACTTCCCTCTTTCCAACCCACTCTCTCACCACCCTCCCAGTATCGCCACTCACACCACTGGTCCTGAAGGGATCATCAGCCCTGGATTCCCTGGATTTCCAGTTCCTATCTATACCAGTGTACATCCTCTGGTCTAGCCAGACTTGCAAGGTAGAATTCGGATCATGATAGTGGGGGCGGGGAGGAAGCATTTAGGAACTAGAGGAAAGTTGTTCGATACAACTCTTTTTAAAAGCATTTTAACAATGGAAGTGTTGATATGTGAGTACTATATCAAGAACACTACTAACAGGAAAACAGAAACCAAACTTGACCAGTGGTTACCATGGGTGAAGGAGGAAGAGTTGTAGCTTAGGGTCATTGAGTTTATGTGGATGGTGGTAGAATAATTTGGAAAAGGGTATCAATAATGGCCATACAACACAAAGTACAATCAATGGCACTAAATTATACATGTAAGAGTTGTTGAATTGGAGAATGTTTTGTTGTGTATATTTTTGCCACAATTAGAAAAAAAATTACGTGAAGAAAGTGTTCTAGATTTAATATGGCAATAATTGCACAACCCTTGTTGATAGGACTGAATTACTGAATTGTATGACATCTGAATAAAGTGCTAATAAAACTGTTAAATAAAAAACTCCCTGGGTGAACGTGGTGCCATCTGCCTTCACCGAGCTCTGCAGCCTCAGAAAGCCCAGAGAAGGGGCAGTGATTGGTGCTGAAATCTAACTCAGGAGGCTGGATCAACTTTAAAGCAATTTTTATGCTGCATTTTTTAAGGAAATGGTAATCCTTAAAATAGATAGTCCACTCACGGTAGGACAAAGGTCCGTGGACTTAATACTTTAGCACTTCAGCTATATACAGAGGGGCGACAGTGCATGCCGTCAGAAAACGGGCTTGATGCACATTAGGCTGAGCCGATTGTAAAATGTTGGTGATCTCATGTGGCAAAGCCTAAGAAAACAGTTTACCCTCAGGTACAAGGCGCTCTGGGAACACATGGTTAAGTGTAAGTGCTTGGCTGCTAACCCAAAGGTCTATGGTTCAAGCCTACCCTGTGGCTCTGTGGGAGAAAGCCCTTGTAGCTGCTTCTGTCAAGAGGACAAGCAAGAAAGCCGGCCTGATGGGGAAGTTCCAGTGTCATGTGGGGTTGCTGGGTCGGGATTGACTCTCACAGCACCCAAGAGCAACAACCCTTGTGTCAATCAACTGATCTTTAAAAAAAATTAGTTTTACTGAGCTATAATGAACTCATCATACAATTCAATGGTTCAGTGGTGTTAAGAAGGGTATGCGTTCATTACCACAATCAACTTTGGAGCATTTTCTTCCTTCTTGCCGCCCTTGGGTGTTCAGCTGGCTTTCTGAGGCCCCCTGTGGGAGCAACATTGCTAACGTTCCATCCTGCCACTGGCCAGGGCTCCCTCCCACCTCCATGTTGTGAGGTGCCCTTGTCAAGGCCACCCCATGCACAAAGGAGGCATGTGCGCCCGCATCATTCTTATGATCAGTTTCGGACTGGACCATTTTAATCCGTGTGATTTTTATGAGCTGATTTTCAGAAGTATATCACCAGATCTCCCTGCCTAGTCCGTCTTAGTCTGAAGTACCGTTGAAACCTCCTTAGCATCCTTGCAACACACAAGCTGCCACTGCCACGGGATGACGGCTGTGCATAAGGTGCATAGGCTGGGAATCGACTCAGGTCTCCAGCATGGAAGATTTTTCGTCCAAATCACCAAAGCCTCTTAACTTCTGTACTCTAAATAAGAGAGTATGTTTTATCTCTGGCAGAAACATTGAGTGACGGTGGGCAGGAAATGCTGCCAAAACCAGCTTCCTCCTCCCTATTCCAGAAAATACCCTTAGAAAGATATAAAATATGCAGCCTTTCAACCCCGAAGACCAAGGTGGTGTGTGTGTAGAGCCAGGAGGTGGGGAGGGGGGGCAAGCAGTGAACCCACAGATTAGAACATGGTGCTGAGACACTACAAATAAAAAGTTTTTAAAATCTTAAAATGTCAATAAAGTAAAAATCCAACTCTACCACCTGGCTGCCTCAGAGTTCAAACAAAATGCTGTGTGTCCCACCCCCATCATGCATCTCTAAGACAGGTCTTGTCCTCTTTCCAAAATGCCTCTTCCCTCACTCCCCACATCAGGGAACTCACAAGCCTCTCTCCTAGATCACGGCTTCCAGGTTTGCAGATGATACCTAAGCCCGTACACCGATAACCTCCCAGCATCGGTTTGCTCTTCCAAAAACCAAACTCACTGCCATCAAGTCCATGCTGACTCATAGCGACCCCCTGTGGGTTTCCCAGACTGTAACTGTTTACAGGAGTAGAAAGCCCAGTCCTTACCCTGCCTGTCTGCTGTTGAGTGCCTTTTTTTAAAAGACTTATGAAATATTTTATTTAGTATGTTTGGATTTTTAAAAAATCATTTTATTAGGGGCTCATACAACTCTTATCACAATCCATACACACATCAATTGTGTAAAGCGCATTTGTACATTCATTGCCCTCATCATTCTCAAAACATTTCCTCTCCACTTAAACCCCCGGCATTAGGTCCTCATTTTCCCCTCCCTTCCCGCTACCCCCTCCCTCATGAGCCCTTGATAGTTTATAAATTGTTATTTTGTCATATCTTGCCCTGTCCAACGTCTACCTTCACCCACTTTTCTGTTGTCCGTCCCCCAGGGAGGAGGTCACATGTAGTTCCTTGTAATCGGTTCTCTCTTTCCTACCCACTCTCCCTCTACCCTCCCTGTTTCACCACTCACACCACTGGTCCTGTAGGGCTCATCCGCCCAGAATTCCCTGTATTTTCAGTTCCTATCTCTACCAGTGTACATCCTCTGGTCTAGCCAGACTTGCAAGGTCGAATTCGAGTCATGTGGGAGCGGGGAGGAAACATTTAGGAACTAGAGGAAAGTTGTATTTTTCATCGTTGTTACATCGCACCCTGAGTGGCTCATCTCCTCCCCGAGACCCCTCTGCAAGGGGATCTCCAGTGGCCTACTCATGGGCTTTGGGTCTCCACTCCGCACTCCCCCCATCATTCACTATGGTAAGATTTTTTGTTCTGATGAACCCTTCGACACCTCGTGGTTGCATAGGCTGGTGTGCTTCTTCCATGGGGCTTTGTTGCTTCTGAGCTAGATGGCCGCTTGATTACCTTCAAGCCTTTAAGATCCCAGACGCTACACTTTTTGATAGCCAGGTACCATCAGCTTTCTTCGCCACATTTGCTCATGCACCCATTTGTCTTCAGTGATCCGTTCGACACCTTGTGATCACACAGACTGATATGTTGTTCCATGTGGGCTTTGTTGCTTCTGAGCTAGATGGCCGCTTGTTTACCTTCAAGCTTTTAAGACCCCAGACGCTATATCTTTTGATAGCTGGGCACCATCAGCTTTCTTCACCACATTTGCTTATTCACCCGCTTTGTCTTCAGTGGTTGTGTGGGGAAGGTGAGCATCATAGAATGCCAATTTAATAGAAGAAAGTATTCTTGCATTGAGGGAGTACTTGAGTGCCTTCCACTCAATTCTAACGAATAAAGACCCCAGGGGACAGATTAAAACTGACCCATGGAGTTTCATAGGCAGCAATAATCTTTAAGGGTGTACATCACCAGGTCTTTTCTCCCTCCAAGTGGCTGGTGGGTTTGAACCATGGACCTTTTGGTTACCAACTGAGCAATTACCGTAATTTAAAAATAAAAAAGCCAAACCCACTGTCATTGGCTGATTCCAACTTCTAAGGGTTTCCAAGTCTAATATTCATGGAAGCAAATAGCCATATCTTTCTCCTGCACAGCAGCTGGTCCATCAAAATCACTGACCCTTTGGTTTGCAGCTAGGCACCTAACCATGGCACTAGCAGGCCTCCTCCAACTCTACAGCAGTGGTTCTCAACCTCCCTAATCCTTTCATACAGTTCCTCATGTGTTGGTGACCCCCAACCATCAAATTATTTTCGTTGCTACTTCATAACTGTCATTTTGCTACTGTTATAAATAGGGTGACCCCTGTGAAAATGTTATTCGACCCCCAAAGGTGTCTCAACCCACAGGTTGAGAAACACAGCTCTACATCAAGAAAGGCCTAAAAACTCTTCACTGACTCCTCATGATCTTCAAAATAGAGGCCAAACTTCCCCCTGGACCTACAAAGCACCTTCAGACATGGGTAATATTTTAATTTCCAATACAAATTGTGCTTACATGAGTTTCTCTACATCCATAGGAATTTGGGGAACAAGTGACAAGCCTCCAAAATAAAACATTATGAGTGGAGTTCATGGAGGTAAAAAATCCAGTCTTAATTCTCCCACGGACTTTTTTTTCCCACCCCACCCCCCCACGGACTTTTTGACGTCCTTCATATAACCATAAAAAGGACGCCTGTGAACTCTGGTAAATAAGCAGGAATACAAATTGCATATACTTTATATCAGACATTACAAGTACAAAAATGGACACATAAAAAAAGATTTGGGGTGGACGATGGCTTAACGTCCTGGGTAGGATGACAGGATTATGGATAATATTATCCACCCAACTCTCCACACGCGCATTTAGTAGTAGTGTTACTTTTGTAATAATAGCGCTTTCATTATAAATGTTTCATAGTTTCACTAGTAAACACAAAGTCAAAAAAAACCACAAGGTCAAAAGTATCAACTGGATGATACTGGACCAAGGTTGATAGTGATCTTGTCAACAGCGTAATCCACGCAGATTAAGTCAACAGTAATCGCAAACATTGGCTAAGCACGACTATCTCGAGCTGCTATTAATCCCATGTCAGCGGTGAGGAAACGGAGGTGTGGAGATTAAATCGCGCGGGGTCACAGTCTACAAGTCGTCACGCTCCGGATGCCGGTGGCCGACCGCCCGGCGCGCACCCCTCACGCTCACCTGCCAGGGAAGGGACGCCGTCCCAGCCCGCCGACGGAACGCAGGCCCCGTCCGCCTCCACGGCCGGCACGGAAACGTCTTCCGCCCGGTCCTTCGCTTTTCTCGACCGGGTCCGGCACCGTCCCGTCCTGGTCCGTCGCTTTTGAACTTCCGGCATCAGCGAAGGGGGTCGACGCGGAAGTTCCGGTCCCGCGCCGAGAGCCGGGCGTGCTGGCGGTGGATGGAGGCGGCGCGAACTGAGAGGACGTTGGTTTGTTTGTGCTTGTTGGTTGGTTTGTGCTTGTTTGTTGGTTTGCCCATCTGCTCCCCCAAAAGGCCCAGCTTCCACCCCTCCCGATCTTCCCTGTCCCTTATGAAGCGCCCGGCTTTCTAGCATTCACCTATCAACCCGGTTGCTGTCAAGTCGAAGTTTCATCACAGAGCTCCCGGTATGATCCAGATATTGCCAACCCACTCTTTGCCCCAGGTTCCTGTCCCCCCTCCCTGGAACCCCTAATATCTGTCCATGGCCTCAGGGGACTACTTCTGCTAGAACTGCCCTCGCAGAATTCTAGGAAATCCACCCCAAGTCCCTATTTTCTCTACTCCACCCTCGCCTGCCAGGGCCATTCAATCCTCGACGCTTCTATTGCATCGTGTCCACGCCTATGTTCGAAACACTGCCAATATTGTGCTCCAATTATTTACTCACTTCTCTCCTCTGTCACACTGTGAGTTTCTTGGGTCCATAACTGTGCTGTTTTCTTTCCCAGGCACCAAGCAGTGTGCTGACAGAAAGGAATCTCCCAGAATGAACTGGAAACAATTGGAATACCCCCCGGCAGTCTGGTCCGCAACCAATTCTGAATACATCCCGTTAAGAACAATCTTGTCCGGTTTTCTTCCATTACTCGTTAGCATGCCATGAGACTCTTCTTGAAATTATGCTTTGGCGTCTCAGAGTCCAGAGCTCTCATAGTTGCCTGGTTCTTGTACCCTCTTCAGCCTTTCCCTTTTGCTTCTTTCATAGGCTTTCTTATTTCTCCACTCACAGCCTCAAAAGTGGGTTTTTTTCCAAAGCCCAGCCATCACCTTTTATATCTCCAAATAGAAGTTATCTAAAGACAATTTGATAATATCTTTCCCTGAGCTCCAACATATATTTCAGTTGCTTGTTGGCAACTCCAGTTGCATGATAAATCAGTGGCAGGGAAAAAATTTATTTCCTCTTAACTCCTTCTCTTATATTTTGTTTCTAAATGCCCACATTCTCCTATGTGGGAAACACCTTACTATTATTTGCTCTCGGATTTTAACCATATTGAACTTTTATCTACCTTTGATATCTCTCCTACTTTATAAACTCAATGACACCTTGATAGTAATTGCCCTTACACAAGTTATATTTCATCTAATGATTGGCCTACTCTGGACACAACAGTTGCTCTACCTCTACTTTAAGCTGCAGCACCCAGATCTAACCAATATATTCCTTTGGCCTATACTCTAGATAAGAGACAGGATAAGTTTTAGGCCTTTGTGGTGGTTATGTAATTTCATGTCAACTTGATAAATAAGTATAGGGGTGGAGTCTAGCCTGTCAATCAGGGCTCAGCCTGATGATGCCTCTCTGTGGGCGTGGGCTTCTCTTGAGGATTCTGAGAATCATCCTTTCTCTTGATTCTGCCATCAGAAGAGGCGGGGCTCTCTCTCCTCTTTTCTTCCTCTCTCTCTATCTCTCTTTCTGCTTCACCTTCCTGTTGAGGAGCCACAGAGAGCTGGAGGAGCTAGCGCTGAGATGCTTCCACCAGCATTGGATCCACAAGACTTTCCACCCACCGGCCTGTAATCTTCCTGCATTTGGCATCATTGCATGTGCTGCGTGAGTCTGAAGAGGAATTTATGGAATAGTTTTAGACATATGGGCTAATATCAGACTATGGACTTAATCTTAACTGAGCTAGTATGTTTTCCCAATATACAATTGCTCTTTGATATAAAGATCTCTCTTACATACATGAGTGTCTCTGAACCTGACCCTAGTCTGTCTATACTATTCATACTTTAACTTTTCATCCTAACTGGTATTTACTTAAATGACACTCGTTTCTCCTTGCAATGGAACTTAATGTCTTCTCTGTTCAATATCCTTTCCTATCTCCTAGGGTACACAGAATTATATGCCTAGATAACCATTTTGTATGAACAAAGAAGAGGCCTAATGTTAGAATATATATGGATTCTGCAACCATCTGAAGTCTTGATTGGAGATGGAAGATCCATATGCAAAAAGATTCATTCTTAAGGCTGTTGGCAGGAATATTCAGCCAAGTGGATCTGTCAATAGGGCTGCTTGAGTGTCCACACAACATAACAGCTAACTTCTTTTAGAGAGTGAGAGAACCAAGAAAGAAACCACAGGATCTTGTATGATCCAGTCTGGAAGTCACTCACCATCACAGTAGTCCAGCCCACTCTCAAGGAGAAAAGAATTCAGCTCAGTTGTTCGAAGGGAGGGTCACATAATTTGAGATGTATTATAAACCATTGATTCACACTACTGAGAAGTTGCCTGCCTAAAAATGCATTGAAATGGTCTCTTGAAGCCACAGCAGAAGTGCCCAGGTAGAGACAATACTTCATGAGAATGGGATGCCATTTCCAGGGTGCAGTATGCACCTCAAATCAAAGATCTTTTGTCCCCAATGCATGGGACTGATTCCCTAAGGGGTAGAAGTAGGAGTGACTCAACTATTCATCACTCCTAAGAATCCACTTAAGACATTTGTACTTCCTGCCTCACAATTTCAGGCTGAACAATATTCATGTGTTCCCCAAAGAACATCTCCACAAGAGACAAAGCAAATATTCTGTTGAACTTTAAGCTATAGCTGCCACGTGGGCACGTTAGTACCTCAGGTCTAGACAAGAACAGAAGCCACGGTTGTAGTAGGAGAAATTGACCTGATCATAAAGGGGAATTGGGCTGCAGTTAAGCATAATGGGAGCAAGAAGGAAGTTTGGTTTTTTTTAGATCATTGGGGCCTTTTACAACTCTTATACCAACCAACAATCCACACATCAATTGTATCGGCATATTTGTAGATGCGATATGTTGCCATTATTATTTTCTTTCTATTTGAGCCCTGGGTATCAGCTCTTTTTTCCTTCCTTCCCCCACTTTCCCACTCTCATGAACAGGAAGGAAGATTTTTGACAACTAGGTAGTCCATTGTAAAGAATGGAAATTCTAGAACATTTCATTGTGCTCATGCGGAATTTACACATAGACCAAGAGGCAGTCTTGAGAACACAAGAAGATACTGAGTGGTTTAAAATAGGAAAGGTGTACATCAGATTAGGATTGTATCCTTTCACCAGGCTTATTCAATCTGTATGCTGAGCAAATAATCCCAGAAACTAGACTATTTAAAGCTTGGAGGTGGGCTCACTCACGAGATATTTATTCAGATGACACAGCCTTGGAGGCTCAAAGTGGAGAAACCCTGAGACAAAAGTGATGAAGGTCAAAGACTAATACCTTCAGTATGCATCACACCTCAATGCAAAGAAAATAAAAATTCTCAAGTAGAAAAAAAATCATGAAAAAATGGAGAAAAGGGAGGGTATTGTTTATGTCTCCACAGGAAAGGGAGAGAGGGACCAGAGCCCATCCTGGAGCACCAAGCCTTGAGGGCAACATACTGGCATAGAGCAGCGAACTAACAGAGGACGACGGGGCTGGGCCCAAGCTGAGCTACATTGACCCCCTCCCCAGACGAAGGTAATACAGGGGACAGAACTGAAGATATAGCACAGGGAGAGGCAGGGCTGTCCAGACCACACTGGTGTGAGCTAAGAAGGAAAGAGAGAGAGAGTGGACCTCATCATGGCTCACCAAGCCCCAGGGATGACATCCCTGCTCAGAGCAGCCAATGCAAAGGACCATAGGGTCAGCCCACCAGGAGACAGGATGAAGTTACCTCACTGACCCATAGCACTATGGGGGACAGCACTGGAGAAAGTACAGAAAGTGTGCTTGGTCTGTCCTATGCACTAGTCTGTGCCATGCAGGGCCAGTGGGGGGAGAGGGGGTTAAGCAAAGGGAGTGCAACAGGGCAGCAAGGGCAGCAAAGTAACCAACTCCCCAAGGAATCCTGAAAATAGACTTCTGACTCCATCAGACCCAATTAAAAACTCGCATAAGGGTCAGCAGACAGACCTGGAACTAACTATCAGAGCTTTTTTTTTCTTTTGTCCTATGCCTATAAGATAGGCAGTACAAACAATCCTGAGGAGAAAACAATGGGACCTGTGGTCCCAGGGTGAGGGGGGAGTCAGTGGGGGACATGGGGGGGGATGGGGCAGGGAGGAGGAGTGGGGAGTCAACAAACTCAGGGATAAGGGAACAACAAGAGATCTAAGACTGATGGCAAGGAGGCCTAGTGGGGTTTGATCAAGTGCAATGTGTCCAAGAGAAATTACTGAGAGCCTAATAGAGCATGAGCATGATTGTGGAACAGGAGGAAGATGAAAGGAAATAGAGGAAATAAGATATTTATAGAGGTATAGCTATAGGCATGTATATATGTAAATATATTATATATAATGAAAGGGATAGATGCCAATGTACACATTTATGTTAAGTATTAAGATAGCAGACGGACTTTGGGCCTCTACTCAAGGTCTCCCTAAACACAAGAACACTTTGTTCTAATAACCTGGCACTCTTTGATGCTCACCTTCCTGACACAATCACTGAAGACAAAATGGGTGCATAAGCAAATGTGGTGAAGAAAGTGGATGGTGCCCGGCTACCAAAAGATGTAGCATCTGGGGTCTTAAAGGCTTAAACAAGCAGCCATTTTCAGGGAAGCAACAAAGCCCACATGGAAGAAGCCCACCAGCCTGTGTGATCATGAGGTGTCTACGAGATCAGGTATCAAAAGATCCAAAACAGTTATATCAATGTGAAAGAGGGGGGTTGGAGTGGAGACCCAAAACCCATCTGTAGACAGTTGGACATCCCCTCAACACAAGGGTTGCAAGGAAGGGATGATTCAACCAGGGTGCAGTATAGCACCGATGAAACACACATCATTCCTCTAGTTCCTGAATGCTCCCCACCCCCCACTACCATGACCCAGTTCTACCTTACAAATCCAGCCAGACCAGAGTACACACATTGGCACAGATAAGAACTCTCAACTCTCAATGGAATTCAGGACAGATAAAACCCTCAGAAACAGTAGTGGGTGTAGTGCTATCATAAGGGTAGGGGGATGGTGAGGGCGGGGGTGGATGAAAGGGGGGTAAGGGGGAACCCATCACAAGATTGGATATATAGTCCACTCTCCAGGGAGACAAGTAACAGAAATGTGGGTGAAGGGAGATAACTAATAGTATAAGTCATGAAATAACAACAATAGTAAATAATTGATCAAGGATTCATGAGGGTGGAAGGTAGGGAAGTGAGGGGAAAAAGGAGCTGATACCAAGGGCTCAAGTAGAAAATGTTTTGGAAATGTTGATGGCAACATACATACAAATGTGCTTAATACAATTGAATGATGGATTGTCATAAGATTTGTAAGAGACCTCCAATAAAATGACTAAGAAAAATAATTTTTTAATGGCGAAAAGATTGAAGTTGCCAATGATTTTGTCTTGCTTGGATTCACAATCAATGCTTATGGAAGCAGCAGTCAAGAGATCACACGATGTATTGCATTAAATAAATCTGTTGCACAAGAACTTTTTAACGTGTGGGGAAGCAAGAATGTGACTTTGAGGACTAAGGTGCACCTGCCCCAAGCCATAGTATTTTCTATGCATGTGAAAGTTTGACATTGAATAAGGAAGGCCAAAGAAGAACTGATGTGTTTGAACTATGATGCTGGTGAAAAACATTGAAAGAACAAATAAACCCGCCTTCAAAGAAGTACAGCTCGAATGCTCCTTAAAGGCGAGGATGGAGAGGCTTCATCTCACATACTTTGGACATGTTGTCAGAAGAGACCGGTCTCGGGAGAAGAACATCCTGCTTGGTAAAGCAGACGGGCAGTGATAAAAGAGGAAGCCCTTGGCAAGATGGACTGACACAGTTGGCTGCCACAGTGGGCTCACACACGAGAGCAGTTGTGAGAATGGTGTGGAACATGGGGTTGCTGTCAGAACTGACTTGATGGCATCTACTTGACAACAGAGCAGAGGGTCAAAGAAGAGGATGATCCTCAGCCGCATGGATCGACACAATTGCTACAATGGACTCAAACATAGCAATGGCATTGAGGATGATGCAGGGCCAGGCAGTCTTCCTTCTATTGCACATGAGGTTGTTACAACTCGGAACAGATTCACTGGAACCGAACAAAACTGCAAATCTGGCCTGAGAAGGGATTAGTGCCCAGACATCAGATCACTCCAGGGTGTCGCACCACCAGGTAAATCATTGAGATAACTGCTTTTGATGGATTATACTTAACATATTTAACACTGAGCTTATTTCCTACATACACCCAGACCTTTCCTGTGTTCCATGTACTGACCAAGGGTCCACTATCCACCGCTTCATCAAACAATCTGTGCACCACCTGGGGACATAGCCTCTTAACTCCGACCCTAACTAATCTCCAAATCCTGGGGGTTCTATTTTCTAAATTATTTAGAATCATCCACTTCTCTTCATCAACCAATCTGTGCACCACCTGGGGACATAGCCTCTTAACTCCGACCCTAACTAATCTCCAAATCCTGGGGGTTCTATTTTCTAAATTATTTAGAATCATCCACTTCTCTTCATTCCTGTCGCTTCTACGCTAATAGAGGGCACCACTACCTCTAGCTAAGGTGATAACAACAGCCCGAGGTCTCCTCGCCCTTTGTCTCATGTCTATTTCATGCATTCTTCACACAAATCTACTAATGCCGTCCTTCAGCCTAAAATCTTTCAACATTAAAGTTCAAATTCCTTAAAATTGTTTAGTACGTTCTGGCTCCTCTCTGGCCAACACACTTTATTCGTTGCACTGGCCACAATCCACGCCCAGTTCCCAGAACCTAGCATTCTCTATTTTCACTGGGCTTTTGCCCATATTGTTCCCTGTGCCTGGAACATCCCTTTCATTTTTGGGCTAACTCAGATGCATCCTCCGGGTGCCAAGTCAGCCCAGACATGCTCCATCTTCCATAACCCGTGCTTCCGGCAGGCTCCGTCTTCCAGGGCAGCCGCCCCTAACGTTGCCTTCGACAGGCCATCAGTGTCAGACAGTTAAAAGGCTGGAGACGCGGACCAGAGCAGGTCTGGATCCTTCAGACTTCAGTTCCTGCCCAGTAAGAAGCCCACTAAGCTTCCAGCCGGCAGCAAACTACGTGCTTCAAGGGACAGACGCTCCGCAAAGGACCACTGCGCTCCTACGAGAAGCAGGGCCCGCGCGAAGCCCCGCCTTCTACGCTGCGTCGGGGGCGGGATGGGGCGGGGCGTCGGGCGCCAGCGAACAGCGTACGACCGGAGGTGGGGGGGGGGAAGAGGCGGAGCGGAGCGCGCATGCGCGGTCGCCTTTGTGTGGGTCAAGCGGCGGCAGCAGCGGCAGTGGCGGTCTCACTGGCAGGCGGGCTAGAGGGGAGTCCGGGCGGCGTCCGGCGTGGGTGCCGGGGGACCACCATGGTAAAGAAGCGGAAAGGCCGTGTCGTGATCGACTCGGACACTGAAGACAGCGGCAGTGACGAGAACCTGGATCAGGTAAGAGCAGGCCTCGGAGGCGCGGGGCTGGCCGGGCGGGAGCGCTGGGTCGGGGCCACGGGAGCAGGGAGCCGGCCGGGCCCCGGGGCCTTCGGACCCGAGCGCCGGGCCCGCCCCACGTCCTGACCGCCGCTGGCGCCCCCTTCCCCTGTTCCTCGCAGCGCCCAGTTCCTTCGGAGCCCGACCGGGGCCTGGACTCGGAGCCCCGAGGACTTGGCGCCTTGGGCTGGGAGGCGGGGCAGAGACCGTCTGCTGGGCCTTGGGCTGGGAAACGAAGGGGGCCTTGATCTGGTGGGGCCGGGCCCTGCGACAGGCTGCAGGCCAGGCAATCCGAGCCCGGAAAGATAGGAAGTATCGCCCGCCAACCCTGGGGACCGGGAGGTGCTGGAGGAGGTGCAGGGGTGAGTGTGTGGAGGGGGTCAGGGCTGGGGGCAGGGGGCCAGAAGGTGTGGACTCTGGAAAGTGTGATATTTCAGACAAGGGGATGTAGACTGAGGGGGACACACACTCGTAATGTTTCAGGGGACCTCTGCTTGGTGAAAAAGTCTATTCAGCGACTAGGCTCGTTTGTGGTAGAGAGGGGTTCCCGTTGGGATGTCAGATTGAGGAAAACTCTGGGGAGGAGGGAAGATGGCAGATACCGGCAGAACCGGAGAATTAGGTAGGGTGATGGTGGAGGGAGTGTGGCAGAGGACCTCCTCATCCTTATACGGCACCCCAGTATTCTTTCCTATGTGATGTTTGCCAGGAAGCATTGGAAATAACTTTTGTCCGCTGTGTCTTAGAGTTGCTCGAACTGCCTTTAATCTATAGAAAATACTCGTGCTGTCGAGAGAAAAGTGCCCTTTATATCGACACTGTAGTGATACTGGGGGTTACAAAGGGTTTCCCCTCGTGTTTCCTAAGCATTGATATAAAGAAAGGATATACCAGAAGATGGTGGTTTTATAGTTTGACTAAAGAGAGCCTACAAATCAGAGTTCTATGCTGAGCCCTACTGCTTTCTAGAAATGTCCTTTGGCTTTAAGAGTAAAACTGAAAGATACTGTCAACTTTGTTTATCTGGTTAGGCTTTTATAAGGATCAAATGAGTGTAAGAATCGATGTTGGTGCAAGCAATTGCAAATGGTAAAGTTTATATGTAAATGATTCTTGGAGGTCCTTTGTATTAGGCCAGATATTTTAGGATTGCCATACTTATATTAGGGAATTAGAGGAGGAGGAATACTAGAGAGAGCTTGAAGAAAGGGCTGTTTTGAAGATGGTGTGGAGAGGTGAGGAAGTAGGGGTCTATGGAGAAGTATCAAAGGAATAGAAACATTGTTTTATGATGGAAACTGAAAGAGTAACTTGAAAATGTCTCCTTGAACATCTGATATTGACACCATTATAAAAAACATTCTTCAAATGAGGAGCTGATGCCAGGGGCCTTAAGGGGAGAGGAAATGTTTTGAGAATGATGAGAGCAATGAATGTACAAATGTACTTTACACAATTGATGTGTGTATGGATTGTGATAAGAGTTGTAAGAACCCCTAATAAAACGATTTAAAAAAACCCAAAAACAATCTTCTTGACCATAAAAGTTTGGTTGACAGATAATTGCAGATTGGAAGGGGATTTGAATCTATCTTTTATTATCTTGTGATCTAGAATGGTAGCATTTAGAGTTCCTGGCATCGCTAGACATCTTGGCTAAGTGCTTTATTTACGTTACCAAGTTCTTAAGTTATAGTGACGTTTGTATCATTTCCCCCGTTTTACAGATGAGGAAAATGGCTGAAGAAATTAAGTAGCTTTCCCAGGCTTACAGTAAATGGTGGTGGTGGTTGTTAGGTGCCCTTGAGTCTATTCTGACTCATAGCAAGCCTACGTAGGACAGAATGAAACACTACCAGGTCCTGGGCTATCCTCAGTCAGGGTCATAGACGAACCCACCATTGTAGCCATGGTATCAGTCCATCTGGTGAGAGTCTTCCTTTTCTGCACTGCCCCTCCACTGTACCAAGCCTGATGCCCTTTTCCAGGGTCTTGTAGAGTTGGCATTTGAATCCAAACCTATGTTGCTACAAGATTTTTTACAATTCCTGCTTTGCGGCCTTAATCTCTTTTCACATTACAAAATGAGAATAATGCTTCATGGCCATTTTCCAGGGTGCTAGGATGCAGGTTCATGAAGCAATACTCAGTAGGATAGAGGACATTGGTACATCAATTTTAAAGGTTACTAGTGGGATTCTTGGTAAACCACTCTCGGGACATCTGTTCAGATGATGAACTAAGCTGCAAGTTATTCTATCCTGTGGTTCACCACAGGATTGTGATGAATGAAATGAATTGAGAGCTTCCTTTTGTAGTAGAGAGCGTTTACCTGATCCACAAAGAGCTTTTCCCAGTGGAAACTGGAGGTAATTGGCACTTAAAGTCCATTTCTAACTATCTATTTGTAAAAATTAACTAGCTTGAAATTTGTAAGTCATCCCTAATACATTTTAGCAGTCATTTCCGTTTTTAACAACTTTGGTCACTCACTGTCAGTCTCATCACAGGAGCCAGATTGGAAGGCCCTCTGCCTATCCTAACAGACTCCAGTGCCTCTGTCTTTCTGTTCAGCGCTGTGCCAGGCTCTCCATGGAATCAAAGCCTAAGATCTCTGGCCTCTGGAAGTTTTCTGCCTTCAGCAGAAGTTCACAGTCAACCAGGTCTATGGGTCTCTAGGAAGCCTGAGAACAAAACTAATGCCTCTTGAACCTTTTGTGACTAAGATCCCTTGGTCTGCTCCATCCAATTCTGGATCTCCATCAGCGGTCTGGCAGTAGTTTTGTTGTCTGTGTGGGGTTCTTGTAAGAAAACAGAAACTGACAGGTCTCTGAGTGGTTAGCGTTAGAGTGGAGCCCAGTTATTTTGTCCCTGGGTTTTCCAGATGAGTATCTAAATCATGCTGTCAGAAAGATGACCTCTAACATCTTACTGAAAACGTTACAGGTGAACCTGCTAGGATCCACCCCCCACCACCCCCATCTGGTGGTGGTCTGAGGACCCACCTGTCAGAAGCTGCCTGAGTAGCTTATAAAGATGCAGGTTCTAGTTCTGGGGGTTTCCATTCCTGGCTACTGAATCTGACCCCCTGAGGATAGACGTTGGGTTCTGCATTTTTAACAGGTTCTTTAGGATTTAATTAGGATTCTTTTTTTAATTATAGAGACCATTGTTCATATTTCATTGTTTTTTAGTATGACTTTAAGTAGTTTGGGATAGAAGTAGCTCCCTATCCTTTAAAGTGCTCAGGTATAATCAAAGCACTTGACAGGGATGTTTCTAAATCTTTGAGGCTATTTGAGTTGTTGGGAGATTTCTTGAGGCCTGCTTCCCACCCCTGCCCCTCACCCCAATAGTAGCTGAAACAGTGTAGCTTGAAATTGGTTTTCAGTCTCAGAGATTTAAAAAGCTCAGACCTTAGTTTGAGAACTTGAAGAGTTTTTTTTTTTTTAAACATTACCTAATGGTGATCATATTCTTATGCTCTTTACACTCTTTCCCCCACTCGATACTTTTAATAGCAAATCATAAAGATTATTGCTATTTACTTGTGGGAAAAAAAGAAAATTCGAAGAAACTCTTGGCCTTTTATCTCATCATCTAACTGCAGTGAGATAATGGTGCTTAATCCACTGTACCGCTGGGGTTCTATATGCACACTAAGCTGCTTTATTTCCTAGTTTGTTTTCTTATTCAAAATAGTGGTTCTATCTTGTATTTCTTGGCTCATCCAACTTGAAGTAGCAATAATGTATATTTGTATTTGAGAGAATAAGCTCCCTAATTATTTTCTAGGAATTATCGTTAAATATTATACATGAAAAATATAATTGTTACAAAGTATCCCTCCTGATCTAATATGTAAACTCCCATCTAATTCACAAATAAGAGCTTTAAAAAAAATAATAAAGTATCCTTCCAGAAACCTACCTGAGAGTAGGAATATTTAAAAGTTGGGCTTTTCACTAAAATAGCCCCCTTCATATTATTTGGAGGCAGAGCTCCAAGTTCAGGGTGAAGTTGTAAGTAGTGTCAATGTTATTTTGAGACGTTTTAAATTTGCGTCTTCATTTTCATTTAGTTAGATGGGAAGCGTTTGATAATGTCACTTGACGATGTTCTCTCTCTGTCTCTCTCTGTCTCTGTCTCTCTCTCTCTCTCTCTCTCTCTCTCACACACACACACACACACACACACACATAGAAAAGTGGGCCCTGTGAGAGCTTAGGAAAACTACAAAGCTTATCTTGAGCCTTGGGTTTTGTTGGTATACTTACTGTTCCTTCCTAGAGATTAGTTTCCATTTTTAACAAATGTATCAGATAGTGCTAGCCTCTGGGCTGTCTGGAGAACAAAGGAGTAGCAGCCCTTGCCACCTTCAGAGAGCTTAGAGTCTCACAAGAAACAAGTAAGTCAGCTTTGCTCAGGCCTGCAGGCTGTGAAGGAAGAGCCAGGTCCAGCTCCGCTGGAGGGAGTGGGAAACTGGGAAGATGTGTTGGAGAAAGGAGGTTAGGAGACTGGAGGGTCAAGGGAAGAAAGTTGAGTGGTTATGGTTGAGGAGTCCCTAAGTACAAAAGGGTTGAGACAGGAAGCTCAGAGTGATGACAGGGCTATAATTGATTGAAAACAAACTGTCATTGGGTCGATTCTGACTCATCGCAACCCTATATGACAGAGTAGAACTGCCCCATGGGTTTCTGAGACTGTAAATCTCTCTCTCTTTTTTACTGTAAATCTTTATGAGTAAAAAGCCTTATCTCTCGTAGGTTGAGTGGCTAGTGCTTGTGAACCTTACTCAAAAGCCCGCTATGCCAGAGCTGCAGAGTGGACACATTCAACCCTTGAGGTTGGTTAGTCATTTTAGTGTATTCAAAACAAGCATTAAAGATGAAACAGATCGAATTGAATAGGAAGCATCAAGTCTGTCATAAAATACGTGTTAAGAACTTTGTGCTTCATATATACACATGTATATGATGTATGTGGTATAGTTTCTGTTACTGTGAGGAGAGGTTTTGAAAAAAAAGTTTAAAGCCCCTAAACAGGATCATGTACATTTGTCAGGAGATACCAATTCCTGGAGAGGGACATATGCTTGATATAGTAGCAGGTCATAAAAAAAAATTTTTTTTAAAGAGGAGGAAAACCCTCAAGGAGATGGATGCCTTGGCTGCAAAATGGGCTCAAATGTAGCAACAAGTGTGAGGCTGGCACTGGCTAGCAGTGTCTTCCGCTCTGCGAGTCAAAAGCAGCTCAGTTCCAGAAGAATAACAACAAACAAGATCATGTTGGCAATGTTAAAGCTTTTGGATGTCATTCTGAGGGTAATGAGAAATTGTTGAAAGATTTTAAGCTTGAAGAGATGTTCAATTTTCCATTTTCAAAGCTCACCCAGGCTCCTGCGTCAGGAGTAGTCTGAAGTGGGATACCAGTTAGGAGGCAGATGTAGGAGTCTGGGGAAGATGGTTTTACTAGAGTGGAAGCTCTAAAAGGACAAGGATGTGTGTGCACTGTGGTATCCCTGGCACTTAGGAAAGTACCTGTGTGCAGCATGCACTCCATCCATCTGTGTTGAATGGATGACTGACGGGTTGGGATGCGACACATTGTGGAGATGACAGAAAGTTACTCAGGATATAGACCTGGAAGGATTTGATGATTGGATATTGGAGTGAGGAGGATGAGGTCTCAGGGATAGATGCCTCTGGCTTGAGAAAAGGAACCCAGGAGGAACATAGGGTTTAGGCATGAAGATCATGAGTTCTGTCTTGGATGTGTGGAGGTTATTAAAGTGTCTGAGATACTGTTTGAGGGCAAACATCCCATAGGTGGTCGTGGTTGCCAGGTGCCATCAATTCGGTTCCAACTCATAGCCACCCTGTGTATGCCACTGTGCAGTCCTGCACCATCGTCATAAATGCTCCTGTGTTTGAGCCCGTTGCTGCAGCATCTTGTTAAAGGCCTTCTCCTTTTCACTGCCCTTTTACTAGTTAAATATGATGCTTGCCTGGGACGTGGTAGGCACCTAATAAATAATTATTCAGTAAGCAAATACCACTGGGCATATCTGCAGTGGAGAATTTTAAAATCTAGTTACAGTGAGATTACCCGTGGAGATAAGGGACACCATTGATTTGAAGGTTGTGGAAAGGGGATGTAATAGGCTAGAGAATAGACAGTTAATAACCTGGGTGAAGGGGAAGATAATATCCTTCAAGAGGGAGATGGGAAGAATAAGGGAGGAATAGAAATAGGGAAAACTTTGATAGGTTTAGGAGGTTTGATAAGTTGTTTTAAGTTATTGAATACAAAATGATGATCCAAGATATAAATCCACACCTAATTCACAATAAGAAAATGGAAAGAAAAAAACTTATGCATGTCCATCTAAGATCGGTCTCTTCCTGTTGGGGCAAAGAAGTGAAGAAATCAAAGACCCAGGGAAACAATTAGTCCAAAAGACCATATGAGCCACAGCTTCCATTAGCCTGAGACCAGAAGAACTAGATGGTACCTGGCTACCACTCTCGGCTACCTTGATTGGGATTACAAGGTCCTGGACAGAATGGGAGAAAAATGTAAAAACTCAAAATCATAAAAAAGACAAGACTTACTGGTCTGATTGAGACGTTGCAACCCTGAGAGTATAGCCCTTAGACAGCCCTTAAACCCAGAACAAAGTACCTCCGGGAGATTACCTTTTAACCAAACAATAGACAGGCCTATAAAGTGAACAAAGTTCTGTCGCTCAGGACCATCAATCATTGAACACCAAACAGGCAGCATTTGCACAACAAAGTTCAGAAGGCAAGAAAGAAGGGGAAATGCAAAGCCCAGGGAGGAAATGAAAAGAATGCTATTGAAGGACTTGCAACTGATGGCATGAAACAAAATGTGTATAAAGAATTAAATAGGAAACTAACCATTTCACTCAAACTACAATAAAATGTTCAAACAAAGAAATTAGAAGGTGAAATAAATATGTGCTTAGGCAGACAAAACCCCACCACTAGTAGACTCAGAGTAGGGGGACTTTCAGAGAATAATCTTCAGTGATGATGAAAGACTCTATTGGGCACATTGAACATCAGGACTAAGACCAGAGATGTGGGGGTGACGTCAAGGGCTTCATCGGACACGAAGGAAACGGAAGGTCATTTAAAAGGATAGCAGGGGACCGAGCTAAAGAATATGGATGTCAGAAGAAACTGGAAGTTGCCCCTGGCAGGACATCTCTGCCGCAAATGGGAAAAATGAAGTCAGAAGAGTTGAAAGGGCAGCTCCAGCAGAAGTAAAGTTGATAATGAAATGTGCGAAGACCTGAATCGGACGACCAGAAGGCAAGAACACACTTGGCATTTCTCAAGCTGAAAGAACCGAAGGAAAAATTCAAGCCCTGAGTTGAAATATTGAAGAATTTTATCCTATGGATGAAATACTGAGTAGGAAGCATCAAAAGAATGAAAGGGAGTACACAGAAACCCTGCACCAAAAGATCGACCAACATTCAACCAATTCAAGAGGCAGCATCAAAGGAAGACGGTACAGCTGCTCTGAAGTCACTGGTAAAAACCCAGGCTCCAGGAATTGATGTAATACCAGTCAAACTGTTTCAATGAATAGGTGCAGCAGTGGACACACCTACTCTTCTGGGCCTGGACATTTTGAAGCTGGCTAATAGTTGGCCACTGGACGAGCTCCATATTGTGCCCATTACAAAGAAAGGTGATCCAACAGTGCAGAAATAGCAAACAATCCAGTTAATATCACACTCATAAAGTATGGATGCTAATTTTAAAATGGCGGCAACAATGTATCAATCGGGAACTGGCCGAAATTCAAGCCAGATTCAGAAAACATGGAATGAGAATGAGGGGTGTCAACGTGGATAGCAGGTGGGTCTTAGCTGCAAACAGGAATAAGCAAAGCATACCTTAGTCCTCAAGCAACATCTTTCTTAGCAATTGTCATTCGGTGTGATTGTGTCTTTGCTTTTGTCAGTGTCTGTCACTTGATTCTAAATTCCATGAGGTAAAGGACCATGCCCCGCTTTCTTCACTACCGTGTCTGCACGGCTGGATATGTAATAGGTGCCCATAGTATAATTGCCTCAAACTTGGGGGGTGGGGGGGGACTTGCATATTTTACCTCTGTTAAGTGGAAAACAGAACTGTGGTTCATTCATACAATTGAATACTACGTAGTGATAAAGGTCAACTGCTGTCAAAGGCTACATACTGCATGGTTCCCCGTAAATAAGGCACATAAGGGAATTTGGGGGAGGAGTGATGGAACAGTTCTAGATAATGATACTGCAATGGTTAAACACCTGTATGTTCTTGTCAAACTCATAGAACTGTACTTTTACATGGATAACATTTATTTAAATTATACCTATTTTTTTCATGGTCATAACATAAAAACGTTTTATTCTTTTTTAGTAATTTATGTTTGGTCTTCCCATTTTGGTGTGAAAGAGTCGAATGTTCTTGTGATCTTTAGCCTTTCCAGGAAGTTGGTGTTAGCTAGCTCGCTAATGAAGTGAGTAACCTTTCATGACTGTTTATGAAGAAGAGAGGTCAGCTGTTCATCTGAGAAGGTCATTTTCTTATTCTGGCCAAGGAAGGTATACTCCTGAAATAGAAAGCCAGAAGAAGAAAACATATTTTGAACAGTTTAGTATTTTAAAATCTGGCTTGACACTTGACTTACCATTGTATGGCCACTCTTATTGTTGATGAATACTACCACCAGGATTTATTAGTTTAGCTTGTCTTTTTTTTTTTTTTTGACAGTCGTGTTTTAGATCACTGATAGAATTCGGAGCCAGGATTCTCATTGGAATCCTGGCTCTGCCCTATGAGGGAGCTTTCCAAAGTTCATGACAGAATTGAACTAAGAGATAATGACACTTTTCTATGACGTTTTTGAAGCCACCTTGTATGCTATCTTGGGTGAGCTGCTTAACTTCCCTGTGCTTCAGTTTCTATATCTTTAAATAGGGATGTTAACAGTGCCCAACTTATAAAGTCAGGCGAGGTGACCTTTTGCTGCTGTTCTGATTGAGTCATGGAGTAGAAGAGCAGTAAAGAGGCTAGGGCTGACAGAACAAACCCTGGCTCTTGTTGGAGTTCTAGCCCTGGTGGTTAAGGAGGTTTAGTGGGCACAGTGGTTGCATGTTGTGGTGACAACCACAAGGCCAGCAGTTTGAAACCACCAGCTACTCCTTGGGAGAAAAGCCGCCTTGGAAGCCCAGTTTTGGTCCCGGTGAATGTTTTGGGCACCTCTGTACCACCACGCACAATCTCACTTTAAATCGCCTGTGTTGGATTTGTCAAATTAGGATTCTGACATTGTGACCAGCCCACGCACTGCTTGTTGTCACACCCTGCGTTCCCACTGCCATAGAATTGATTCTGACTCACAGGGACCCTACATAACAGAGTAGAACTGGCCCTGTAACTGACTGTAACTCTTTGGGGGAGTAGAAAACCTCATTTTTCACCCTTGGAGCGGCTGGTGGTTTTAAACTTGTGGCTAGCAGCCTACTATGTAACCTACTATGGTACCAGAGTTCCTTCACCCTGGAGTAAATACCAGACTTAGCTAAATCTGTGTTTACTAGTTTGAGTATTCAAAATGTAAAGTGACCTCAACAATCTAGTCTGCAGTGAAGTCAACTTGTTCAAGAGAGTCTGCAAATGCTCATTTGACCGTGAACTATACTGAGAAGGGTGTTGGGAGTACTCATGGCTATTCTCAGTCCTTGAGATCGACACTGCAGCTTAGAAGGAAGAAATGGTAAATGATTAAGGATAACCTGCGCTTAGTCACTTTCCCATTTCAGACATACACAAAATGGTCTTGTACACATTATTAACGTTCCCATGATGATGCCCTTTGGTGGAGAGCACAGATACATGGAAGGGGTCTAGGCACAGTGGGTATTTTACTGTTTTTGGATATTCTTTCTCTGTTGAACAAAGCTCACGTGACTATTTCTACCCTGCTAGGAACTCTTGTCCTTGGCCAAACGGAAGCGCAGTGACTCTGAGGAGAAGGAGCCGCCTGTGAGTCAGCCCGCAGCCTCCTCAGACTCTGAGACTTCGGACAGTGATGATGAGGTGGGTGTGGATGGGCTCGCCTTGTGGAACGGACAGGGATATGAGGGTCTAGAAGATTATAACCACGGAAGACCTATAGTTAAGAACATGTTAGGAAAAGAAAAGTATGCAAAGAAAGCTCCTGATTTTTTACATTGTTCCTGTAGTTACCTGGTGGGTGGCCCGGAATGTCATTCAGGGCCATTTGTTAGTCTCTTGTTTTGAACTCTGTTGTAGAAAGTATACAACTAATTAGTTATCTTTCTTAGTCCCAGTGTTTTCGCTTGTTGGAAAAGAAAGTCAGTTAAGAATGCTGTATTCTCTCTTGAGACAGAAAACTTTTCATGTGGAGCTTGCCTTGTCATTGCTCAGAGTGATGGTATTAACTTGCGGCATCTGAACCAGAGTTTCCAAACTGATGTGGCCGACCACGCCCTTTTCAGAAAAGAAATTGCTCCGCATCCCTCTGTCAATTAAAAACTTTTGTGCTGTAGCCCATAACCCAAGATAAAGTGTGCATATCCGCTTTCCCAGGCCCCCTGGATTGGTCCAGCAAGCCTCTCCTCCCCCTGGCAATATCATACATCCGTTTTGTAAAGCCCTGGTGGTTTTTGCAAAACTAAAGTGGTTTTCTTAAACCTCTCACCAACAAAGCAAGATCCTAAAAGTTTCAGAGCTGCAAAGAAGGAAAGGATAAAGGAGAAGATGTGTGAAACACTTCTGTGTGTTTCTCATTTGATTCAAAATGTACTACAAGGAACTATATGTGACCTCCTCCCTGGGGGACAGACAACTGAAAAGTGGGTGGAGGGAGACGTCGGACAGGGCAAGATATGACAAAATACCAATTTATAAACTATCAAGAGCTCATGAGGGAGGGGGGAGCGGGGAGGGAGGGAAAAAATGAGGACCTAATGCCAGGGGTTTAAGTGGAGAGAAAATGTTTTTAGAATGATGTACAAATGTGCTTTACACAATTGATGTGTGTATGGATTGTGATAACAGTTGTATGAGCCCCTAATAAAATGTTTTTAAAAAATAAATAAATTAAAAAAACAAAAACAAAATGTACTTTTTCCTCTTTCTTGCTTTTTAGAGAGGTCAGAGGACAACTTTGTATGATTCTCTTACTTTGTAGTCTAAGAAAATCTTTAAGTTCCACTAAGTGAAAACTGTATTGAAGTGAGATGTCGTTAACAACTCCAACAGGATATATCAGTGCCTCTGCTGCGTTCTGGTTGGGTGTAGTGGTGTCCACTCAGGCTTTAACCTACAGTGGCTTTGCACAGCAAGAGGTAGGGCATATGATGTCCGTTCTGTCCCTTTCTTTGCTTTCTTTCTAATGGAGGACCCTTCATTTTCCCTCAAACTGGTAAAAGCATCAGTCTCTTAGAAAAGCACCAAAGCATTTACTCTTTTGTTTTTCTGTTGGTACTTTGCTTATTTGTTAATTGCGTAGACAATAAAAGAAAATCTTGAAATAATTCCCTCTCCCATTATTCCTACATCAGCTACTTTTGTGTTACATGTTTTAAAACTGGGCTACTGTTGTTATTTTCCCCGGTCCTCTATTACGTTTGGATTGTCTCTGGAATGTGTTATAAAATGTTTATGATGACAGCAGTTTCTTAAGCACTAACTATCCTTTGACATGCTCCATTTTCCACATTCTTTTCATCAGGTCTGAGTCTGAAGTGTACATTTGTTCCCTTCATTCCCCTTTGCTATTTCCACCAGGAGGATAAACTCCACTCTCCAGCATCAGCGGATCCAGCACCCATGAAACCTCTGTGGATGCTGAACAGTCCCTTTGTCACTTATCAGACAACTACTTAACCAAGTTGAAACCTCCCCCCACCCCCCTTCAAAGACAACCCAACTCTCTGTGCAGGTACTGAAGAAAAAGCTGATAAGGCGAGCCAAGTACCTTGCCCAATGGGGAATGAGCCTTTGAATGAGTTAACCTAGTAGGTCCTTAGCTCCTGCTTCCTCCAGGTTCCAGCCCAGCACACCTATAAGCTTGTTACAGCTCTGCTTCCATCTTCTCCCATCCCTCCCCTCTAGAGATGACAACCAGCCCAGTTGCCGCTGAGTTGATTCCACCTCAAAATCTAATAAGGGTCAGAATACAACTGTGCACCCTGGGATGGTCATGGCTGATTTTTTTGGACTTAGATAGTCAGGCCTGTGTTCCTCTGAGTGGTCTTGAACCTCCAAACTCTTCGTTAGTGACTGAGTGCATTAATCAGTGATTGCCCACTGAGCATGCCAGCCGCTGTGTCTTGGTCTGTCTGGAAGGTGTCAGTTCTTTGCTCTATATCATCAGTATGTGACCCAGGCTACTATAATATTCATTCCAAAAAAGCCACTGCCATCAAGTTAATTTTGATGCATAGCGACCTTATTGAACAGGGTAGAATTGTCCCTGTTGGTTTCTGAGGCTGTAACTCTTTATGGGAGTAGAAAGCCTAGTCTTTTTTTGGTGGTTTTGAACTGCTGACCTCATGGGTTAGCAACCCAACCCATAACCACAACACCAGAGCTCCTTTACCACAGAGCATCTCAAAATTAAGAAAATACTATTATTGTATACCATTAAGAAAATAACTACTAAATCCTTATTTTAAAGTCTCACCAACCACTAGAATAGCGGTTCTCAACCTGTGGGTCACGACCCCTCTGGGAGTTGAACAGCCCTTTCACAGGAGTCGCCTAAGACCACCGGAAAACACATAAATATTTCACAATATATAATTACATATTGTTTTGTGATTAATCACTATGCTTTATGTTTAATTGTGTCTAATTTGTAACAATGACAGTATATCCTGCATATTAGATATTTACATTATGATTCATAACAGTAGCAAAATTACAGTTATGAAGTAGCAACAAAATAATTTTTTGGTTGGGGGTCACCACAGCATGAGGAACTGTATTGAAGGGTCATGGCATGAGGAAGGTTGAGAACCCCTGCCCTAGAGCATTGAGTGGTGTTACTAGAAACTCTGATTTATGACTGCCATAGAGATTTTTTACAATGGTTAGAGAACTTCTGGGAGGCCCTTACCTGTTGCCTATTGTGGAGTCAAATACAACTCGAAGACACCCTGTAAGACAGGCTGGAACTGCTCAGTTGGGTTTCCATGGCTGCAGTCATTACAGAGGCAGACTGCCACATCTTTTTCTCGTGAAGTAGTTGGTGGGTTGGAATCACTGGCCTCTTTCTTTCAGTTAGCTAGAGAGTGCTTCACCACTCTGCCACCAGGGCTCCATGAGAGAGAATTCCAGACTCGGGCTCTTGATTTGCACTACTCCCGTAGTGCATTGCCTGTACCTTTCCGTGTGTAAGCCCTGTTTGCTAAAGTCATTTGCTGTATCTTTATTATCTCCCAGCCAGCTTTCTAATCATTTGGCTGTGAAAGTAGCAGTCCTCAGTCAGGTGGAGCTGGCTTGTCCAGAAGTTACTTAGGAGTTTTTAAAAATACCTCCCAAACCTTCTCATCTTCCTCCTCCCTTGAAGTTTATTGTCATCAGTGAGCCATCACCACAGCTGTTGACCTCTGAGATTTACTGGAACAGAAAACTGGTCAAAAGCAACTGAGTTACAAGATTAATTGATGCTTTGTTTTGTTAAATCATTTTATTGGGGACTCGTACAGCTCTTAATACAGTCCATACATCCATCCATTGTGTCATGCACATTTGTACATATGTTGCCATCATCATTTTCAAAACATCTTCTTTCTACTGGAGCCCTTGATATCCGTTCATTCCCCCCTAGGTGGTTTGTTTGAAGGAGAGACGGGTACATTGCTTTTGGACCTCGTGCTTCTCCTGCAGAGTGGCTGGTGGGTTTGAAATGCTGACCTAGTGGTTAGCAGCCCAGTGCTAAACCCACTGTGCCACTAGGGCTTTCCTAAAAATATGGAGTTCAGCCAGCTATTTAAGAAGGAAGCGGGAATCCAGGACGGATGAGCCCTATAGGACCAGTGGTGTGAGTGGCAAAACAGGGAGGGTAAAGGGAGAATGGGTAGGAAAGAGGGAACCGATTACATGGAACTGTGTGTGACCTCCTCCCTGGGGGACAGACAACCGAAAAGTGGGTGAAGGGAGACGTCGGACAGGGCAAGATATGACAAAATACCCATTTATAAACTATCAAGGGCTGATGAGGGAGGGGGGAGCGGGGAGGGAGGGGAAAAATGAGGATCTAATGTCAGGGGTTTAAGTGGAGAGAAAATGTTTTGAGAAACGATGTACAAATGCGCTTTACACAATTGATGTGTGTATGGATTGGGATAACAGTTGTATGAGTCCCTAATAAAAGGCCAAAAATAAATAAATAAATAAATAGATAAATAAAAGCAAAAAAAAAAGGAAGCCTCGAATTTCACTTGCTACCAGTAAACAACTAATTGAATATGAAAGAAACCCTTTTGGGGGTTGTTGAAAATTACGTATTTCTACATTTGACAAGATGTAGAAATAACTTTGGCAGGTTCTATCCCATACTCTCTGCCTACATGAGGATTATTTATTTTTTACACAATTTTTAAAAGAGCACTTATTTCTAATGTAATGTTGCAGAAACACTGCAAACCCGCAGCAACCCTGTAGGATAGACTAGAACTGCTCCTTAGGTTTTCCCAGCAAGGGCCTCATCTCTCCCACGTGGAGCCCTTGGTGGTTTGAAGCACCAGCCTCTCGGCTAGCCTTAGAGTGCTTAACCCACTGTGCCACCTGGGGTCCCTGAAAATACTTCAGGAGAGGAAACATTATACACTGCCAGCCACCTTGGCTGGACTGGTTACTTTACCGAGGTCTCACCACCCCACCTGGCAGTTCAACCTGGACAACCAGCAGCCTGAAGACCGCGTTTGGCCTCTTCAATTTTGCTTCAGTTTCTGTCTGTGCCACCATCCAACCCTGCCTCTTTCTCAGAGCATCAATGTCGGCCTCCTCTCGGTGGTTTCCCGTCACCTACCAAGGGTTATTATTTTCAAAGTTTCCTGTCCAGTCTTGTTTTCAAGAATCAGAAGTGTTTGGCTAGCCCTTAGATCAGCACTGTCGCACCCGTTTCTTCTTCCCTGGAAATGTCATCAGTCTTCTCCACTTGCTGCTGCTTGCTTTGCACGCACCCCATTTCTCCCTACTTTATTTCTCTGAGCTCATCTGCTCTTTGGGACTCTCCCCGCTTTGACCTGCTGTATTAGTCACACTCTATTGCCTTTGTCTGGCTTCAATGGTGTGATGTTTTGAAAAAGTCACCCTTTTCTTAGGAATTCATTTGGTAACTATTTCAGCCAAGTCCATTAGATAGCAAAGGTCATTCTGTGAATTGCTTTAACATATAAATAATACATAAATATCCCATGCTCAGCTGGTATTTTCTGTGTGCCTATTGGTATAGTAAAGTTTTTATATGTACCCTCACCATTTTTGACCAAGTTACTCCACATAGATGAATTGCCCCAATACTGAAACTAATTTTTCCAATACTAAACTCTTAAAATTATAAGAAATAAAATAACTATATTGAAATTTCAGTAAATCTTTTTAGAATAGGGGTTTGGACCCTTGATTTAAAATTATGGTTGAGAGTGGCAGCATGTAGCATGAAAAGGCCTTCCAGAACATTGGGCCACTCTGCACTGGCACAGCCGCTGGCGGCTTTCCACCGCTGCCGGTGAGAAGAGACCCGCACTCCTCTGGGAATCTCCTTAGCCCCCCGATCCCTGCATCTGACTGCCCTGCGTCCAGAAACCAGGCACCCACGTAGGACTTAGCTGGGAAGACTATATATAACCATATAGTAACTTCATTTTTTCAGACACCATTAAAATCTCAAAATCATTTGGGCTAATAAAGCTATATTCATAGACTCTGCTCAAACTCCTCCTTTATAGCAACCTCTCACACTTCCCATCAAACCGCCCAATGCAGCATTATTGTATTTTACATTTCCTTGTATCACTATTATTGTCTTGTGTTCTATTTCCATCACCAGACTGATTCTTGAGTTTTTGTGACTGAATGCAAGGGACCTACCTTTCAGTTAAAAATATGTAATTGCTTAATTATGAAAAGCATTCATGTCTTTGTGCTTGGTCTGATGAATTACACAGAACGTGAAAAGCAAGCGGAGCAATCAACTTTTTCAGGTTGACACTGACTTGCATTCACTCCTCAACCCTGCTGACCCTTTTCTTCTTCAAGGGAAAATAACCCAGCCATGGAGATCAGGGACCGTTCACTTACCCTCTTCTGACTACAGGCTAGAGCCAGAACAATGGCTCTTTGGCACCCTCTGCAGTGGCTTTTGCTCAGTATAGCATTTCAAAATTATTCTTACAGAATCAGATTTAAAGCTCCAGGGGGTCTGCGCAATCGTTCACTTCGCAGAGAAGAATATGGGTCCTCAGGGCAGTGTCAGGGTCGAGCTTGGACTGGATTCCCATCCTTTGGACCCCATACTGCCAGTGCAGTCTCGCTAGACCAGCTCGTCTTGAGCCCTACGCAGAGTGCTTCATTTCAGAGGAACTGGGCTGATGTGGTTTTTTCTCACTTCCAAGACCTAGTAATAGGATCTTCTTTGCTCATTAGAGATAAATTCCTCTCTGAAATCTCGACATTTCTCTGCGCTTTTATCTTCAGGCTGCTCAGAGTACTCAGTTTCTCAGTGTGTGGGGTCCCCCCCAATCAACAACTCCAGCCTATGTTCCTTCCCATTGAGTTGAAAGAAGACAGCTGCTTCTCAGAGTGAGGGGTCCTTTCCACGTAGGAACACACACTCAAGATTGCACAGGGTTGTATAGTACTCACCCTTCTTGTGTCTTTAGATAATTGCTGCACATTAGAGGCCTTGTTACATCAGTGTGAACAAATGACTGCCTTCTCTTATCAGTTAGAAGAAGATCTTCCTTCCAGCCTCTGTTCTTCAGTGCATGCATAAATACCCCCCACATACACACGTGCACTGGGTTGTGATTAGGCTTGCCTACTTAGATTGCTTGGTTGAAGGCATGGGACAGCAGGTGTCAGTGTGTGAGAGAGTTCTGGCAGGACTCTTTCCTCTTGGGTTTTGTGTACTCTCCTTGGGGGGTGCACTGGCCTCTGTGTTAGCGATGCAGGTCAGAAGGCACTCCCCTTCTCACTTACGCTTGATGAGTGGTACATTTCGGGGTGAGGTAAAATCACAGCAGGACTTGCCCTTCTATGGAGCTGTGATCCCCCAAACAAATTAAGAAATGCCAGGCCATTCCCCCCCCGCCCCCCCCCCACCCCCCGCCACAGATTTCATTTAGTACCACACTCTGATAATGAGAAGAGAATGCTTTTTTTTTTCTGTCTCAGAGTCAACAGAGTAAGATCTTGCATGATGGGTGGGCAATCTCTGGGCTACTATCTGGCTTAAGATACTTAGCAATTCGGCCCGCCACAAGCCTTCGCCACCTCCTTGATTTTACTCAGCTCCGTTCTTGAATGAAAAGGCACTGAGAGAATATTTAAAACGCATGCTCGAGCTAAAAGGCATTGAGAAACCTCTGGTTTACAGGAATTCACGTAAAATAGTACACATGCTCTATCCGTTAGAGTGCACAAACTCTTTGGGATCTTGTTAGTAGCTAGTTGAGTCTCTTCTCTCTATTAAGCAGGAATAAAAATGAGATTACTTGAGAATTTTAGATGATTATCTTGAATTTTAGAGAGTAAGTAGACATATGTCTGTAATCTGGCTTCTCTATGCTGGAAGATATGTTCATAAAAAATTTTACTTTTAAAAGTAAAGTCATCTGTATTGTTAAAATTCCTCTAAACTCAGTCCATACTTGAGCCAGCAGCTCTTTGCCTTTGACATGCCAAACCCTACTGAGGCAAATTTTAGTGGGTGAGTCAGTACAGTTTTGTTGTTTTATTTCTTTAGAAAAGTGTTAGAATTTTTTGGGGGGCCATTCTCGTCATAATGCCCCCTTATGATGGTGTGGTTTGTAAATTATAACCTCTATGCCTATGATTACAATTCCATTTTGGAGGGGGTTCTCTGTTTCAGGGTTAAGGTGGGATCTGTCTTCATCCCCAACTTCCTAAAGAGTGTGGCTTAAGCCATCCTTTGTTTTCCTTGGGTGGGGAGTGGGAGGGACGGCGGAGTCTGTCTTGATGAAATAATGGTGGAGAGTACTGGCGTGTCTGTCATGGCAACAAGGAAGCCAGAGGAGGTCAGATATATGTGTGGGTAGACTTGTCCTTGTGGGTTTCCGAGACTGTAACTCTTTACGGGAGTAAAAAGACTCTTCTTTGTCCCTTGGAGTGGCTGGTGGGCTCAACGCGCTGACTTTGCACCACGGAATCTCAATTGTTAGAAACTTACCTAGAGACAGTGGAAGATGAGGATTTCCACTCCCGGAAAGAGCCTCAGAAACTCACCAGGGCAGTTCTAGCCTCCTGCCTTATGGCAGCCGCGCTGTGAATCAGCACTGACTCAATGGCAGCGAAAAGTGTTAGAATTTTAAAAATTAAGTTCTCTTTCCAACTGCAGGTGTAGCCAGGAACTCAATGCCATCCATCAAGTCAGTGCCTAAACAAGCAGCCTTATAGGACAGGAGTAGAAAGCCTCATCTTCCTCCTGAAGCTGCTGGTTTTGAACTGCTGACCTTGCATTTAGCAGGACAAAACATAATGCAGCCCAGTGCCACCAGAGCTCCTTTTAGCCAGAAAGCCCCTTTTAAATCAGAGGGAGGTTTTTTGGTTTTGTTTTTTTTAAGCTTTTCCTTTCCTCCTCTTCCAAACAGTAAGCACCATAGACTATAAATGAGTGACAGTTGCTAAATTATAGAAGATTGTGTATTTCCAGACCAAAACAATTTGGGGATGGGGGTATAGGAAGTTGAGACCTAATTACTCTACACATAGCCCTGATTGCCTTTTATGATCGTGATATCTACCTATTCCCACTGGGTATGGGTTCAGAGAATCAGGAAGCCCCATTCAGAAAAGGAGTATCACCACCAACAGATGACGACTGAATACCTTATTATGCGTGTGTGTTCTTGGGTACTGTTGAGTCCGTGCCAGCTTATCACGACAATATATACAGAGGAACAAAACACTGGGCCTGGCACCGTCCTCACTGTCATTTTCAGGTTTGAACCCATTGCTGCAGCCATTGTATGAACTCATCTTGTCGAGGGTTTTGTTTTTTCAGTCTAATACCCTTTTCCAGGGAAAGTATGCTGGCTGTGCTCCTTCCGAATCAGATTTGTTTGTTTTTGGCAGTCTGTGATACTTTCAATATTTTTCACCTGCACCGTGATTCAAATGTATCAATTCTCCTGCAGTCTTCTGTCTTCGTGGCCCAGTGTTCACAAGATTGAAAGTGCCACAGCTGGAACGAGGCTCCCCAGAGCCCTTGAGGTTACATCTTTCCTGTTACTCCTTAACAGGGGTCTTTTGTAGCAGATTTGACTGGTGTTTGGTTTCTTGACTGCTCTTCAAGTGTGGATCCAAGTAAAAGAAACTCCTTGTCAACTTGAATACTTTCTCCAGTCATGACTGGTCCAGTGGTGAAGGTTTTTTTTTCTTTTTTTTTCCGCTTTATGTTAAAGGGTAACCTATACTGAAGGCTGTGTTCTTTGATCTTCATGAGTAAGTGCTTCAAGCTCGATTCCCTTTCAGCAGGCAAGGTTATATCATGTGCACATTGCAAGTTCTTTTTTTCTTTTTTTTAATTTTAATGGGGGCTCGTACAACCCTTAGCACAATCCATACATCCATCCATTGGGTCAAGCACATTTGTATATTTGTTGCCATCATCATTCTCAAAACTTTGCTTTCTGCTTGAGTCCTTGGTATCAGCTCTGCATTTTTCCCCCCTACCCGTTCCCCCCACCCTCATGAACCCTTGATAATTTATAAATTATTATTATTTTTTCATATCTTACCCACTCCCTTCACCCACTTTTCTGTTGTCCATCCCACCCTCGCAAGTTCTTAAAAAGTCTTTCGCAGTCCTGATGCCATGTTCTTTTTTGAGCTTCTCAGATTATTTGTCCAGCATACAGATTGAGTCAGTATAGTGAAAGGCTATAACCCTGATACACACCTTTCCTGGTTTTTAAATGACTCTTGTTTCAAGTACAAGTTCCTCACAGGCATAATTAAATGTGCTGGAATTCCCATTCTTCTCAATGTTAACCATAATTTTTTTATGATCCAGACAATTCAGTGCCTTTGCATAGTCAGTAAAACACAGGTAAACAACTTACTGGTATTTTCTGCTGTTACCCCAAATTAATTAGCAATTATATTCCTTGTTCTACATCCTCTTCTGTGTCCAGTTTGAATTTCTGGCAATCCTTCTATCATGTACAGCTGCAACCATTTTTTAAATTATTATCTTCAGAAAATTTAACTTGTATAATATTGTGTTAGTCTGGGGTGACAAGAGAAACGCATCCAGAGACATTCATATGGGTATAAGAAAGAGCTTTATATACAAGAGCAAATTGAATCTTGAGAAAACATCCCAGCCCAGTCCAGATCAAATCCATAAGTCTGATATTAGCCCATATGCCCAATACCAATCTGTAAAGGCCTCTTCAGACTCACAAAACACATGCAATGACGCTGAATGCAGGAAGATCACAGGCCAATGGGTTGTTGAAAGTCTTCTGGATCCACTGGCTTTGTAAACGTCTCTACGTGGCTTCTCCAGCTCCAGTGGTCTGGTTGCATCAGGTTAGGTCCATGTGGCTTCTCCAGCTACCAGGGCATAGCGCCATGTGTCTTATCAGTAGAGCATCTCTCAGGGAGTGAGCAGAGAGAGAATGTGTCTCCTGCCTCCAAGGAGAAAATATAGGAGTTTCCAGAATCCTCAGGAGAAGGCCATGCCCATACACAGGCCTCATTGGTTATGATCTGATTGACTGGACTCCACCCCTTCACTCTTATTCCTCTCAAGTTCCAAACTAACACCAGATTGTGTAATTACCACAAATATTAAAATAATAATTTCCCCATTATGTTGAATACCTGCTTTGGAATGAGCACAAATAATGACCTATTCCAGCCTGTTAAGTATCAGGACAGGTAGCTCTCTTCCTAATTTCTTGGCATAGAACGATTTGTTGAAATATTCAATTATCCCTAAAATTCTGGATAATTATTTTTTGGCCTTCATAACAACTTGGACTTCTTCCTTCCATTATTGACTATAAGTTACCACCTAAAATCATTAAATATCAACAGATTATTTTTTTATACATGACTCTGTTTCCTCATCTTCCTTTGATACTTCCTGCATGGTTCAGTATTTTGCTTATAGAACCCTTCACTATTGCACCTAAGGCTTGAACTTTTTTATTCATTTCTTTTAGCTTGAGAATGGCCAAACATATTCTCTCCTTTTGTTTTTCAAACTCCAGGTCTTTGTAGATTTAATTATAATATTTTTATCATTTTGAACTAGCCTTTGAAATCACTCTTTTACAGCATTTCTGCTGTTTAGCTACTCTGTTCAAGAGCAAATTTCAAAGTCTCTTCTGACATCCACTTTGGCATGTTCTTTCTTTCCTTTTTCACGACCTGTTGCTTTCTTCATGTATCATGATTCCTTGATGTTACTCTCCAGCCCATCTGGTCTTTGGTCACCTGAGTTCAGTATATCGAAGCTGTTCTGAAGGTGGCTTTTAAGTGCAGGTGGGATATATTCAAGGTTGCACTTTCAATCTTGGGATTTGTTTTAAAAAATTTTTTTCAGCTTCAACTTGAACTTAACACTGGAGCATGTTCTTTTCAAGATGGTCTGTTCAAAAATCAGCCTGACCTTGTTCCAACTCATGATATTGAATTTCCCATAGCCTCTTACTGCATGTTATGCTTGTGCAATCCATCCAGCAAGGTCCAAATGTGTAGTCACGGTTTATGCTCTTGAAAAAAAAAAATTTGCGATAAACAAGTCACCGGTCTTGCAAAATTCTATTATGCAATCTCCCGTGTCATTTCTATCACCAGGGCCATATTTTCCAAATATGAATCCTTATTTCCCACTTTTGAGTTCTGATCACTATTCATTTACAGTGCATCTTGATTGCATGTTCGATAAGTTTTAGATTGCAGAAATTGGTGGAGATCTTTAACTGCTTCATCTTTGGCATTAATGATTGTTGCATAAATTTGAATAATAGTTGTATTAACTGATCTTTCTTGTAGGCTTATGGAAATTAGTCCTTCATTACACTTCAGGATAGATCTTCAAATGTTCTCTTTGATAATGAATCATTCACCTTTGTCATTCCCAACACAGTAGACCAGTAGCCAATGGCGGCCCATTTCAGCTTACCGATACCTACTATAGTAATCATTGTGCGGTCCATTTCATTTTTGACAAGTTCCAGGTTTCCTAGGTTCATACTTCGTGTGTTCCACCTTCCAGTTACCGAGGGTGCTTGCAGATGGTTCTCATTTTGAGCTGTGCCACATCAGCAGATGAACGTCTCTAAGGCCGTCCTCCATCTGTACCATTAAAATGCACTGTACTTGGAGGCGGTGGCTCTGCCTCCATTTTTGAGGGCCTTCGGTTTGAGAGACTCATCTTCTGACCCTGCTGTGCTACTACGAACACGGTTTCCTCTGGTTGCTCTTGCAGAAGTGGGTCACCACATGTGTCCTCCTATCCTGTCCTCATCTGGAAGCTCCACTGAACCTGCTCACCCTGAGTAACTGCTGGCATTTGAAATACTGATGGCATCGCTTCCGGGGTCACAACAACACAGAAGCCATCACAGGACAACAGAAAGACGAGCGATGGCTAGTGCAATATACTGTTTGGTTTCTGGCCTGTGGCTCCTGTGGACATTGTGGGTCCAAGTAACACGACAGCTCGTCTTTTCTTTGTTTTTCATGGTTGCTTATTGCCCCAATTATTTATGTTGTGCTCTAATCCATAGTGAAGACTGTAGTCTTTGCTTTTCTTCGGCAAATACTTCAAATCCTCTTCACGTTCAGCAAGCAAGTTTGTATGCAGTGTTCCTTCAGTTCTGGTGCCGCATTCTTCTTGATCCGGCCCAGCTTCTCAGGTAACATGCTCAGTGTGTGAATCGAATAAGCACGTGGAAATTATATACGTATTTGTGTTGTTTTCTGTAACAAGAGCCAATGCAGAAGATGTTTTATACATTATTGACTTAGTTAATATCTGTACTATTGGCATTGAAGTGGATATATTTTTATCTCTGTTGTCTAAGAAATTGAACACTTTGGCTTGGCCTCCCTTGGATTTCTTTCAAATTGGTCTGAAAAATTATCCATAGAAGTCATTATCCATTTAATTAGTTTATAGAACATGTGGCTGCTTTATTTTTACTTTTGCTTCTACCTAACCTTTGAGAACAAAAATAAAGTAACAACTGAAATAACCAATAGTAAATTAAAATGAAAACCAAAGATATTATTCTATCAAAGTAAACTAGCAGATTGTGAATCTTCAAAAATACCTCAAATAGGCAATATCTAAGATAAAAATGTCTTCAGAAGAACCCCTTCTCCCATATCTTCCCCAAAATAAAAGGCCCAACATAAATCCCCTTACACCCTGGCTAGTGTGAGGTGTAGAGGACTCATGTGTTGTCATAACTGTAGAAGGTGCAAAGACTTGTCCTTTTGATCAATAGAAGAATCTATTTGTTAATACCAAATATGTCATTCAATTTTTGATCCTGATAGAATAAAATTCCAAAGTATTTTTTACTGAAATTATTCTCCCAAAAGAATATTGTTTAATGTAGTAAAATAGTCTTTGGTACTTTAAAATTTGGGTTATATAGTCTTTCAGCATAATGATGATTTTTTAAAGACCTTTTTATTGGGGGCTCTTACAGCTCATAAAACAATCCATACATCAGTTATATCAAGCACATTTGTACATATGTTACCATCATCATTTCCCCCCCACCCCTTTTTTTTGCCCTCATTATTTTCTAAACGCTTACTTTCTATTTGAGCCCTTGGTATCAGCTCCTCTTTTTACCCCCTTTCTCATGAACCCTTAATAAGTTATAGATTATTACTTTCATATCTTACATCATTCTGTCACCCTTCACCCACATTTCTGTTGTTCGTCCCTAGGTGGGGGAGTCTGGGTTGATCATTGCAATTGGTTCTCCCTTCCTCCCCTCCCCTTCTCCCTACCCTCCTGGTAGCTGTACTCCAGTTTCTGTTCCTGGATTCCATGTGTCCTGAGCTCTTATCAGTGTACATGCTTCAGTCTAGCCCACAGTGAAAGGCAGGATGGGGGTCATGATAGTGGGGGGTGAGGAAACCTCCAAGAACCAAAGGACTATTGTGTTTCATCAGTGCTATATGCGCCGTGGTTGATTCTCCCTTTCCTGTGACCCTTCTGTGAGGGGATGTCCTTTTGTCTACAGATGGCTCTCTACTCCGATCTCTTTCATTTTCAACAGTATGGGTTTTGTTGTTTTTTTTTTATATTTTTGACCTTGGGTAACTGTATTTGCCTACCTATTTTTTTAGCAGTATTTCCCACTGCTGTTTCGAGCAGGTCTTTATTCAAAATAAGCTGCCCAAAAGACAACTTCCCAGGGCATAAAGTGGAAGTGTTCATGCAGCTGGCTTCTTTTCTTCGGGGGCAAGCTTCTTCGGCTTCTTCACCACAGTTACTTTCTTGCCTCCTTTCTTCCCCACCAGCGGCTTCTGGCGGGGAACTCCTTTCTCATCCGATTTGACCTCTAATGCTGCTTCCACCCTAGCCACCCTGAGCTTCTGGTTGCAGGCTTGCTGGAGAATGTTGTTCCTGCGCATGGTCTGTGCATATGGATTGAGCTTCAACATCATTCTCAGGTTTTTCAGTGGGTTCTTCTTCAGGACTCTGCGATGAAGCTTGCTTCCTGCCAGGTGCTTGGAGGGCTCATTGAATCTCAGGGCTTTTCAAGATTCTGATAAGGGCTGTGTTGATCATCTTGTGCATGGGGAGGTTATAGTTACCTTCCTCCAGGTGCCATACAGCTCATCCCAATGCAGAAACGCCCCCCATGCCCACCAGGAGCGAGTTTCAAAATGTTGAGTTTACTGACCAGAAACGCCCCCCATGCCCACCAGGAGCAAGTTTCAAAATGTTGAGTTTACTGACGTTGAGCAGAGGATGTTCCTGAAGGCCTTGATGATGCCATTGTCTTCGTTGTAGGTAATGCACGGTCCCCTGCGCCGGATCCGCCAATGGTTTCTCATTCTGCCCTTGCCCGCTCTCATTCTCTGAGAGGCAGAGACCTTCTTGATATCATTCCAGGCCTTCAGTTTCTTAAGAAGCAAAACTGCCTCTGGTCTTCTTGTAGCCTTCTACTTTGTCTTCGACCACCAAAGGAAGTTCAGAAACTTCCTCAATGCGATGACCTTTAGACATGATGAGGGCTGGCAAGGCAAAGGCAGCCAGGGCTGAACAGATGACGTAGCGCTTCTGAGTTGTGTTCACTCTCCGATGCCAACAGCGCCAGGTTTTGGTTGGTGCAAACATGCGACTTCCACGACACATATTTCCAAAAACACCTTGGCCAGAACGGTGTGTCCCACCACCCCGGACTCTAGGAATTCTCGCCACGGCTCGGCCATTACCCCAAGACTCAGCACTGGTCTGATGATCTGCCAATTCGCTGACAGCATAGGGCTGCCTGTTGTTCTTGCACAGGTTGGTGTGAACAAGATTCACGATATCCGGTCAGGTGGGAGCCTTGAACACAGCTGGCAAAGTAACATTTTTGCCACATGATTCGCCCTTTTCAGAGGACACTGATATCAGTGGACGAGCACATGCCATGGTGAAGAGAGAAGGCCACGCCCCCTTCCTTTTTACTTTGATGTTGTAAATATCAGGCGCTTCCTGTTTACATACACAGATTCTCGTCCATATAATCCTACTGATTTGTTGCAGTATGTTGCAGTTACAGTGTATAGAGAATTTGTGGGTGTGTGTCTGCACTCAGATCCACATATATGCTTTGCTATATGTAGTGATTGAGTTAACTTTACTCTTTTGCTTCCCTGGGTTCCTACCAGTGCCACGATCCATGTGTTAGAAAGTGGCCTTTTTCTGTGCTTTTCCTCATTCTTCTCCAGAGAATAAGCTGTGTTCCTCTGTTGTATCCCCAAGACTCACTCCAGAATTTCCCTGTCATCTGGAACCCAGACATAGCAGTCTTTCTGCCCTAGAAAATATTCAAAGCTAATTTCCTCCACCAACTTTTTAATTCACTCAATTGACCTGCCCTAAAATCGATAAATTATCTACTATCTTCTATTAAATCACAGACTAGCAAACAGTGAAGTTTGACTCCTGGCATCCCTGCAGGATAGAGTGCAGTGTACCGGGGGCTCCCAGGGGTATCAGTCTGTGGAGCAGAGGAAGCCCACTCTTTCTCCCGCGGAGCAGCTGCTGGTCTCGAACTGCTGATCTTGTAGCCCAGCACAGAATCCATTATGCCACCAGGGCTCCCGAGGAACTTTTAAAATTCTTGAATCTTCTATTTTTCCCCAATTAAAAAATGTTCCAGTTTTCTCCAACTCTTATTTCGGTGTTTTCTTTTTCCCTCCTCCTCGTAGTGGACATTCGGCAGCAATAAAAATAAGAAGAAAGGAAAAGGCAGAAAAATAGAAAAGAAAGGCGCCATGAAGAAGCAGGCGAGCAAAGCCGCCTCCTCCGGTAGCTCGGACAAGGACAGTTCCGCCGAGAGCTCAGCCCCCGAGGAAGGTGAGCTGGGCGGTCAGACTCTGAACCTCCTCTCTCGTCAAGTTGAAAATGCAGAGAAATGGGGGCGTAGGAGTGGGCATGGGTGCTTGCATTGTAGAATGGCTTCAGCGAGAGGCAAAACTGTAAGTAGGTCTTACTTTTGGGGGATGTCTTACTTTTGGGGAAACAGGGTAGTTACTTTGAACTTTTAACCCATTAATCTAGTTAGATTGCATATGTTCGTTTGTATATTTAAGATTATTTGTTCAGTATATGAAAATCAAAATAGATAATCCTTCAGAAATAGTTAAAGGAGTAATGGTTCCCTGAGGGTACGGGAATGGGAGTAGGAGGGTTAGGGAGCTTATAGAAATGATGATTGTATAACCTCACTCAATGGGGCTAAATAACAAAATTGAATGTGAATAGATATAGATATGTGGGTTGTGTGCCAATAAAACTTTTTTAAAAAATAAGGTTTAAAGGCACCAGGGGTAAATACTGTTATATAAACAGCCCTTTAACAACAATAATAACAGTAATCTTTGAGTGAATATAATATTTTATCCAAGTTAAATTTTCTGAATTCAATAATTACATCATTAGTGATATTATAAATTATCCTTTTTAGAATAAGTATGTAGTGCTGAAGTCATGATATCTGCAACTTCCTCTTAATTTGGTTCAGCAACATAATATTTATATGCTTTAATACAGAAAGGCAGAGAAAGTAAGTTGTCACAATGGGTGAATCTAAGTAAAGAATGTATGAGAAAGTATTTATTGCAACTTTTTTCTAGGTTGGAAATTTTTTGAAAAAAAAAAATTGAATTCTAAAAAGCAAGCTAGTGTCTTGTTCCAGCGTAAAATTTCCCGATCTGTGTTTGTACTTAGTAAAAGCAGAGTGAGAGCTGGTTCCCGTGAACTTGAGGCGACCCTGTGCCCTTTGTCTAGGTGCAGCACAGTGAGGACGACGGCATTTGGAGGGGCACCTGTGGCCTGCTGTCCACAGCAGCAGCCTAATCTTGCTTGTGTGCCTTGGTTGCAGGTGAAGTGTCAGATTCTGACAGTAACAGCTCCTCCTCCAGCTCAGATTCAGACTCTTCCTCGGAAGACGAGGAGTTCCATGATGGCTACGGAGAGGACCTCATGGGGGATGAAGAGGACAGGGCCCGTCTGGAGCAGATGACAGAGAAGGAGCGAGAGCAAGAACTGTTTAACCGCATTGAGAAGAGGGAGGTGCTGAAAAGAAGGTATGCCTAGCGCACATCTGACTTGATCTACCATGATGTATTACCATAATGAGAAGCAAATGATGCGCTTACACGATCGCCTTTACTGTTTACTCATACATTTGATTTCGCTAACATGCCTTGTTCACAAGATAGCCCTGAGAAATTGCTTGCTTGTACTGCCTTATTTAATCTACATAACTTCCCATTAAGTTGGCTGTATGATGAAAAGTTAGGGTGGACATTTAGGCTTAAGAACATGAAGTACAGTGAACCCTCGCCACTTCGCGCTTCGACTTCCACGGCTTCACTCTATCGCGGTTTTTGCGTAACAGCGCATGCTCTGTCATTACTGCCACTGATTGGCTCATACTGTACACGCTTGATGCCATAAATAATATAATAAATAATAAATGATAATTGTAACGTCCAAAATGTTTTACTGTATTTTCCCTTTTTCGTTTAATAAATTGGGTAATACGAGTGTAATGGTGACTAAAGGGTGTTTTTTCATGTCCTCTATGCTCTAACTACGAAAATATTTGATTTACAAATAAGGAATCCTACTTCGCGGAATTTCATTTATCATGGTAGGGTCTAGAACCGATTAACCGCGATAAATGAGGGTTCACTGTACCCAAGGGTGGAGGGAGGGTGGGGTAGAATGGGGGAACCGATCACAAGGATCTACAGATAACCTCCTCCTTGGGGGATGGACAACAGAGAAGTGCATGAAAGGAGACATCTGACAGTATAAAACATGACGAAACAATAATCGTTTATAAATTATCGAGGGAGGGGGAAAAATGAGCTGATACCAAGGGCTCACATAGAAAGCAGATGTTTTGAGAATGATGTTGGCAACAAATGTACCAATGTGCTTGACACAATGGATGGATGAATGGATTGTGATAAGAGTTGTACAAGCCCCCAATCAAATGATTAGAAAACCATGAAGTGACCAAGGGTGGGGTGGTACCCTTACATGAAGGCAAAGACTTCATCTGTTTTGTTCACTGTTCTATTCCTGGCACCTAGAACAGGGCCTAGCACATCGATGTGCAGTAAATCGTTGTTGAATGAATGAAGAAGCAGTTGGCCAAGGTCAGTTAGCTGGTAAATGGTAAGAACTGGATTCCAAACCTACGAGTACCGACTCCATAAAACATGTGGCAACATCTGTTTCTGCTTCCTCTGCTTTTTTACTGTACAGTCACTACACATAGCATTTTGAAGCATCTTAGAGCGGTTTTCTTTTTTTCCTTACAAGATGAAAATTTACATTGCAAAATAGGTTCTCACTTTATACTTTTTGTATATATTATTCAGTGACATTGGTTACACTTATCAGAATGTGCCAGCATTGTCTCATTATTTCCATTCTGGTGGCTCTGTTTAACAACTACTCTTAAAGCAAGGATGTCAAGGAAAGAGGGCAGGGGAAGCAGCTTACTAAAAGTGGAATTATGAGAATGCTGATAGACTGTAGAAAATATGACCAGTGTCACTGAACAATTTGTACAGAAATTGGTAAGTAAGAACTTAATTTCCAGAAAACACAGTAATGTTTTGTTTTTAAAACCTTGGCTTTACAGGATTCAAGACTTGGAATTTCTCTTTATTACTTACTAGATATCCAAATTACCTTACAGTGTGGCGTTTTTATGTTGTACCATGTTAAATTGCTTTTTTAATATTCTGAAGCTTACTACATTTTCTGAATTGCTTTTGCCTGATTAAAGTGGCCAAGTTCTTATTTTAATGGATTTTTGTGGCAAAAGTAAATTTGACTTTTGGATAGGGAAGTTAAAAAAAAAAGCAAAAATCCAAGACTCAGGGAAGAAATTAGTTTACAGGACTAATACTGTACCTATTCTATTACACAATAACTGTAGCATTTTGAAGAATTGTAAAAAGGTGTTTTGTTTTTTCCTTCAGCTAATAATTAATAGATAATTTGATTTCTGGTGAGTAGTGAGGAAATAATGAAATTGCCTTGCTTTAGCTAGCATCTGAATCCAATAATTGTTTAAAATAATGTACAAGATCCTTCCCTACATAGTTTATTTCTAATAACGATGCAAAAAATGGAAGCATTTTCTTCAGCTTGATCCTGAGAACTAAAAGCCTCCCCTACCTAGTTTACTTCTGCTGTCATTGGAGAGAAATGGCGGCGTTTTCTTTGGTGAGTTTGTTGCATGTAATCTGGGCAGGTGGTGGCCCCTTCTGGAGATCGTGAGTTATCCTGCACAAGGCTGTTTGCCTCTCAGGCAGCAGCTAGCATAGGCATTTGTTTGAGTATGAATGCTTCCAAGGTTTCCTGTATTGGAACAAACAGGAATTCAACTGTGTGGGAGCTGCCACATGGTCAGGGGTGACCCCTAAAATTTGTGTTTTATTTCAAAGCCTTGGAGAATATCACAAGAGGCGTACATATAAGGCCAGTTAAGCCCTGTAGTGAAATTTCCAAGTAGCTCAAGTGTAATGGGGCCTTACCTCAAACCTGGCTTTTGTTTTTATTATACATGAATGAGGCAGTTGACTGGTTGAGAGATTTTTTTTTTTTTAAGTAATTAGAAGGCAGTTTAGGATGATGATTAGGCCAAAGTTGAGTGTCTTTTATGACAATTGAAAATTTTGTAGCTCATGTGTTTAACTGTAAAGCAGTACATTTATAGCAACTCAGAAACGCGAGAGTCCATCTTATTTGTGTTGGTATGCACCAATTCTGCATTGTGATTTTCAGTTGGTAGGCGCTTTACCTGTCCTTCGGCTGCTCCTCCCTCTTTTCTTTTTGGGAAACAGAGTATGGGCACGCTGCAGTAAAGGTGGCCTGGCTGTAGAAAGCACTGAAGTTCTAGGCAGAAGAAAGTCTATTGTAGTTAGGTGCCATCGAGTGAGTTCTAGCCTGTAGCAACCTTATGCACAACAGAACAGAAGAGGGTGCTAGGCTAAATTTACTGACCAATCTGAATGAGTCACACACTCTGGGCCTGCCTGAAGTCCTCGCTCTTCAGTCCTTGAGTAAGATAGTAACTTAACATAATAAGTTAATAATAAACTTGTTAACTTCTGAAAATAACTTTATTGAGATGTGTCCGATGTTCTACAATTGGCCCATTTAAAGTATACAATTGGGCTTTACGAAAGTGTGCAACTATCACCACAATCAATTGTAGAACACTTTCATCCCTCAGAGCAATCACTCTCTCTTTCCTTCAGAGTCCCTCGGGCCCTAGCACTCACTGACCTGTCTTTAGAGATTTGCCTGGACATTTTATAGGAGCCTTGGTGGTGTCTACATGCTGGCCTGGAAACGGCACCATTAGAAATTACCCGCCAGCTCTGCTGGAGGAAGACGAAAGACAGGCTTTCTACTCCGGTGAAGAGTTGTAATCTTAGACACTCCCAGGGACACTTCTACCACAGGGTTGCTGTGAGTCAGACTTGATGGCAGTGAGTGAGACATTTTATATAAATAGTAAGGTACTATGTGGCCCTTTGTGGCTGGCTTATTCAATGTGTATTCAAGGTTTATCTGTGTTGTAATGTGCTATAAGTCAATTTTGACTTTTTTTTCCTTAAAGAATGAACTTTGGGTTACATTATTCATCTCTGTTGTTATTGTATTTTCTCTTTAATTTCTGTTCTTATTGTTATTAGTTCTTCTGCATGTTTCACATTGGTTTACTCTTCTTTTTCCAGTGGGTTACAGTAGAAGGTTAGCTTATTGCTTTAAATCTTTATTTTAAGCAGGCCTTTACAGCTATACATTTTTCTCTGAGCCCTGCTTTTGCTGCACCTCATAAATTTTAGTATGTTGTATATTCATTCCTCTCAAAGTATTTTCTAAATGCCTCTATGATTTAATTCTTTTTAAAATCCACTTATGAATATGTTGTTCATTATTAATTTTAAAAGTAAATTCATAACAGTACTCCCTTATCCCAAAATAAAAATACATTAGGAACCTTAATAGAGAATGAAAAAAAATAGAATTATTTAAAAGCTAAGCTTTAAAAATTGATATCAGAATTACTTACAGATTTGAAAATAAGGTTTATTAGAGTTCTTTAGTTTGTAAAGTATCCCAAATTCATAAAGCCTGATTTGAGTCAGAAGAATGGGATTTTTGGTTTGGGGAGAGAACCTGGATTATATCTCATTAAGAAAAGAGCATATGTGTGCATACGTTTGTAAGGGTGGTGGATGGATATGTTTTTCCTAATGAAGAGAGATGGCATTGATGTCTGAAACTACAGCCTTCACCATGGCCATCTGAAATGCGACCCTGGCTCCTGTGGAGCTCTTCCGCATTTTGTTAGTTAAGGAATTCCTTTGGAATTGGCTGTACAGGTTGATCCGGGAAGCAACAGCTTTCTTCTGTTGGGACAAGGTTGAGAGAGAGTGGATTGTTTCTAAAAGTCAATGGCAAGAATAGCAGTACCCTCAATAGTTTCTCTTATTTTAACTTTGTTTCCATTTAAGCTTTTCCAAGACCTTTGCTATATTTTTGGCAGCTTTTCATGTACTCCTAAGTCACATTGGTGTTTCTTATCCAAAAGCAAAATGTTTATTAACTCCTTCCTCTTACTCATTTTATGTCCCCTAAATATCAGAAATAAGGTTTTTTTTCTTTTTTTAAATCATTTTATTGGGGGCTGATGCAATTCTTATCACAGTCCATACATGCATACATTGTGTCAAGCACATTTGTATATTCGTTGCCCTCATCATTCTCAAAACATTTGCTCCCCACTTAAGCCCTTGGCATCAGCTACTCATTTCCCCCCCTCCCTCCCGCTTCCCCCTCCCTCATGAATCCTTGATAATTTATAAATTGTTATTTTGTCATATCTTAACACTGTCCAGCATCTCCTTTCACTCACTTTTCTGTTGTGCGTCCCCCAGGAAGGAGGTTATGTGTAGATCCTTGTAATCGGTTCCTCCTTTCCACCCCACCCTCCCTCCACCCTCTCGGTATCGCCACTCACACCACTTGTCCCGAAGGGATCATCCGTCCTGGATTCCCTGTGTTTCCAGTTCCTATCTGTACCAGTGTACATCCTCTGGACTTGCCATATTTGTAAGGTAGAATTGGGATCATGATAGTGGGGGGAGGAAGCATTTAGGAACTAGAGGAAAGTTGTATGTTGCATCTTTGCTACATCGCACCCTGACTGGCTTGTATCCTCCCCCACCACCCTTCCATAAGGGGATGTCCAATTGCCTACAGATGGGCTTTGGGTCCCCACTCTGCACTCCCCCTTATTCACAATGATATGAGTTATTGTTCTTTGATGCCTGATCCTATCAACACCTCGTGATCACACAGGCTGGTGTGTTTCTTCCATGTGGGCTTTGTTGCTTCTGAGCTAGATGGCCGCTTGTTTACCAGAATAAGTTTTTGTAAGTATTTCATTGCTCCTCATAAAACAATCAAATATCTTTTAACTAGATTTGAAATAAAGAAGAAGCTAAAAACGGCCAAAAAGAAAGAAAAGAAAGAAAAAAAGAAAAAGCAAGAAGAAGAGCAGGAAAAGAAAAAACTAACCCAGATTCAAGAATCTCAGGTAAGAAAAAGAAGAAAAGAAATTCCAGAATCCTCTTCATTCAAAGCATTTGAACCTTTGTTTGATTGTGTCCGTGCTTCTGTCAAAGATGGGTGGTAGATTAATTAGCGTAGGTCAGTTATACGAAACTATTATGTTCTGTCTATATTCCAGACTTCATTGTTCTCTGTACACATTTTATTATTCCCTATTTGGCTGCACTCCTTAGAGTACATTTTAAAAGCACCCCACTGGCCTGTGGTGGTCTCTGAAAGGGATCATTGGTAAATACCCTGTCCCATATAGCCAGCTTGGTTATGATATTTCCCCAAACGTAAGTCATCTAACATTGGTAATAAATATAGCTGGGAAAGTCAGTCATCTCTGCATTCATCAAGGAAAGCTTTACTGACAGTATCAAGAAATAGTAGCTGTGATCGAGGTGTTCTTCAACCTTGTTTATTAGATAGATGAGCCGAGGTGGCTTGTCTGCCTTATCTTCTTTGTCCACAAGAGGATGCTCTCCCTCCTACATACCGCTTCTCAGCTTCAGCAGCCAGGACAGCTGTTGGACAACTGTGTGCAATTAATTGCTGAGTATAAAGAATCTCATTCATTGAGATTTTACCAGTCATTGGTAGGGGCCTCTGACATGTCCTCTTCTTCCCAGGTAACATCCCACAACAAGGAACGGCGTTCCAAGCGGGATGAGAAACTAGATAAGAAATCTCAAGCCATGGAGGAGCTGAAAGCTGAGCGAGAAAAACGGAAGAACAGGACAGGTAATGGGAACTCCAACAATGGCCATGTTATGCCTTTGGTCAGATGTTTGCTTTCCTGGGGCCTTTTTTTTTTTTTTTTGGTAATCATTTTATTGAGGACATACAGCTCTTATCACAAGCCATACAGACATCCATTGTGGCAGGCACATTTGTACATTTGTTGCTATCATCATTTTCTTTTCTTTTTTTAATCATTTTGTTGGGGGCTCATTCAACTCATCAAAATCCATACATA
>NW_022103915.1:98743179-98744537 GCF_000313985.2 Echinops telfairi
TTTTTTTTTTTGTTCTGATGATTTTTCTTGTTTCTCTTTTTAGTTTGCACTTCCATCAGGAGACATGAAATTTCTGATTATCTCATATTTTGTGTCTTCCCAGCTGTCAGTCAACGTTCACCACGGTGTGGACTAACCCCAAGCTCAGATAATAGTCATTGCTTCCCATTCAAACATCTGCAGTCCAGCTGCAGGTTCCCTGATAGTCTCATTTGCCTGGGATTGTCTCCAAGGTGCATGTTGGAGCCAAATGTGTTCTACTTGTCTTTCGTGGAAGATCGTACACATTATTCTCATGATGGTGGCAGAAAGGTAAAAGGAGCAAGCAGAAACAGGTGGTGCCACGTAGACCTAGACTTGGAATTGGCATTGTGTCACTTCTCTGCACATTTCATTTGTCAAAGCAAGTCACATGGCCACGCGTGGGGCAGGGTAACAAACTCCAGAGTATGTAGGAATGGGAAAGAGCGGACAACTGGGATACTGTGTTCTCTTTCTAGTCCCAGCAGCCATTATCTATGGGTTGGATGACCTGATACCCTAGGTAAGCCTGGACTTCACTTGTGGTTGCTTGCTGAGGAAATGACACGGGGGATATGCCTGACCTCTGACTACACAACGGAGAAGCAGAATCCATCTCCACATCTACATCTGCCCAAGAATGAGGCAGGGGTCAGACATGCCAGAGTCCGGCCACCAGAAGTACTCATGCTGCCAGGTTGTCCATCGTTTCTAAGTCTTCTCAACGTACAAAGCTAGGCCATTTGTTGTGTGTTTTTGGGTTTGGGGTGTGTGTGTGTGTAAGGTTGGTTGTTTTAAAAAGGATAAAATATTTTTAGCTTAACACTGATATTTCATTTCAAGATCTAGGTCCCCAGAATTTTGGGTTTTTTAAAAAATAATAGCTTTATTGAGGTATAGGAGCCCTTGTGGTGTAGTGGTTACCCGTTGGGATGTGATCCATGTGGTCGGCAGTTGAAAACCCTCAGCAGCTCCGAGGAAGAAAGACTGGGCTTTCTGCTCTTATAAACAGACAGTCTCAGAAACCCGGAGGCATCACTGTGAGTTAGCGTGGACTCGAGGGCAGTGATTGTGGAGATATAATCCATGTGGTATGCCGTTCATTTAAAACCGGCCAGTCGGGTTTTCAGTATGCTTGTGAGGGTTTGCAGCCATCATTACAGTAAATTTCAGTAATTGTCTTTATTTTTTTTTAATCATTTTATTTGGGGCTCATACAGTTCTTAACACAATCCATACATACATCCATTGTGTCAAGCGCATTTGTACATTTGTTGCCAGCATCATTCTCAAAACATTTGCTTTCTACTTGAGCCCTTGGTATCAGCTCCTCATTT
>NW_022103915.1:98747863-98767168 GCF_000313985.2 Echinops telfairi
TTTTATTGGTTGTGCTTTTGGTACCATAGCTAATTTTTCTAACCCTTGGTCACAAATTTTTCCTCATACATTTTCTTCTAGTTGCCTTAACTATTACCTTTAGCTGTGATTCGGCTTAAGTTCATTTTCGTCTGTGATGTCAGAGGCAGAGGCCACTCGAGCTTTTGCTTGTCGAGCTACAGTTCTCCCAGCGTGTTTGTTCACACACAGGGCTTTCCAGGAGTCCCCTCAGCCTTTCAGCAGGAGCTTCATTCTCCCACACCACCACTTTGGTTCTTAGTCACACTTCCATGAGTATTCATCGGATTTCTCCCACAAGATACACACCAGTGTCCGAATGATAGTGCCAACAGAGCTGTCATTAATAGACATCTTTGAGGTCTTCCCAAATACAGGGCCCGTCTAAAAAATGCTGCCTTTTGTGGGGCAGCATTCCTATAAACTCAGTACAAGTGTTCAATGATTTGGGAAGATGTTCACTTGATAATAGCCCTAACCTTTTTCAATTACATAAAAATTAAAGTCTCCTTTTTTCTTTAAATGTGCCTTAACCAGACTAACAAAAATATATTGCTGAAAGAAGTCTGCAGTTACCTACTGATGGCAGAGACACTTTGAACACATTTTTGGGTGGGTTTTATGTGTTTTGTTTTGTTAATCGACTTGTACTACGGGGATGAGCTGTCGTCCTTGTTGCAGTAGTTTTTGAACTGTCGCCTGGGATCCCACGTTATCATAAGCCAGGTTATCACAAGTCCAGGGCCCTTAGAGCTGGATGTTTCAGTTCATTCATTCATTTTAGCCCTTTTTTTGGTTGGGATTTAATACATATACATATCATTCCATATTTCAATCACATCAAGTAGAATGTACAATTGCTACCACCATCAGTTTCCAAGCATTCTTTTTCTACATGGACTCCTTGACATTGTCTCCCTTTTACCGCCCACACCGCTGCTCGCTCCCCACCCCCCCTACCCCCAGCCCTTATTCTACTTGCTGTCCTGACAGGTTGATCAATCCTGGGTTGTTTCGATTCTTTTTTTCTAGCCAGTTTCCGTTCTTTTTCAAGGATGAAAGATGCTTATGCATATTATTGAGAGCTAGGTAAAGATTTCTTCTTTCTTTTTAGCTGAGCTCCTCGCCAAAAAGCAGCCATTAAAAACCAGTGAGGTCTACTCTGATGACGAGGAAGAGGAAGAGGACGACAAGTCCAGTGACAAGTCCGACCGGTCGTCCCGCACGTCGTCATCCGATGAAGAAGAAGAGTAAGCGTGTGCCTGACGTAGTAGTCAGGATGGAGCACGCTCAGGGTCGTGCCTAAAATGTGCTTGCTTGGGTTCAGTGCCCCAAATGGCTTAACCGAGTCCCCTCAGCACACCCACCCATTCATTCCTTCTGGCTGCTGACTCTTAGCTTGTCTCAGTGTTTCCCGAAGGAAAGGACACTGTCCATTCTGACAGAGACTGGCCAGGAGACTTGGCTGGTTTTCTTACTCGTTTCTGTTACCCAAGGCAGCAACCACTATAATGCCAGACTGTTGAGTTCGTTGAACATTCCTGGTTAGGAAGCGAACTCTTGTGAGCACTTTCCTAGAGCTTCACTCCTTCCCTCTCCTGTGTAAACCACCCCTGCTTTGATTAGGCTTTGAGAAGTAGGTTTCATTTCTCCATCTTGACCTGCGTTTAGGAGAAACACTGCCCTGTACCCTCTGTTCTTCCTAGGAAAGAGGAACTCCCTCCAAAATCACAACCTGTCTCCTTGCCAGAAGAATTAAATCGAGTCCGGTTATCACGGCACAAGCTGGAGCGGTGGTGCCACATGCCCTTCTTCGCTAAAACTGTCACGGGCTGTTTTGTACGCATCGGCATTGGGAACCACAACAGCAAACCAGTTTACCGGGTTAGTATTCCTCTCGCTGGACAATTGTCCGTGTTTTAAAGATGATTCTTGACTCGGGGCTCGGCCTTCTGAACCGATCTGTTGCTCTTTTGCCATCATTCCACTTGAAAACAGACTCCAACTGAGATGGCCACAGAATAGTGACAGTCTGAAGTGACCCAGGATCATGCATGACCTGCCACCAGGAGGAATACTTGGAGCACAAGGGACGGGTGGGTTTAGACTGAGAATAATTTTTTCTATCCTCCTTCAGGCTAAGGGGGAAGGGAGATATTGGTGAAGTAACTGATGGGGATTCAGTCAAGGATGTGTTCATTGGCAAAACAAATGCATGGAAATACTCCGTGTTAAATGCCAAAAGACACCTGGAACAGGAAACCATACTGAGAAACAATTTTTTAAAATTGCCTTCATCATGATAAAAGTTGTTATGTGGGGTCTAGTGTAACTACCACTGTAGTCCATATGGCTAGAGCAAAAAAACATTTTTTTTAAGTTTGGCTACTTTTTGTGTTTTGTTTTTGATCCTGAGCTCTTAACGTGCTTACCTCCTTCTGCCATATCCTGCAGAGCTTGGCCCTAGTGGTCCTCACATCTGGGTGATAAGAACTGGCTGATATCCCAAGTGTGTTCCTAGTAAGGCAGAGGAGGGGAGGGGAAGCCTCTATAGGCCCACCAGGCTGCCTCTTCTCCTGGGACTTCCATACCCTGAACTCAGGGCTCCCTATGCAGGACTGTGCAAGCTCTAAACCTGAAGCAGGTGCCCACACACCTGGAGGCTCTGCGAGTCTCTGCATGAGGCCGCTGTCAGCATTTCTTTGGTGGTGTGTGTGTGGCTGTAGCTGTGGTTGGGTCCACTGCAGGGTGACGGTGGCCCCGTGTGACAGTGGGGCGCGGTTATCATCTTTACAGAAGCAGATGGCCAGGAAGGACTTGTTTTCATCTCTTAGGCCACGGAGTGGGTTTGCACCACCAACTCGTAGGTTCGAAGCCAATCACAAACTGCTTGTCTTGAGCCCCCTGGAGACTGGTCGAGAGCTCCAGAGGAGAAATGGTGGGGAACACTCCGGCGGCGTGTTTTTGACAGTGTCCCTCCTTGTCACTTAGGTAGCTGAAATCACGGGTGTTGTGGAAACTGCCAAAGTTTACCAGCTGGGTGGCACCAGGACAAACAAAGGGCTGCAGCTACGGTAAGAGAGTTGCTCCGGTGACAGCTGCTGCTCCCACTGCAGACAGGTGCCTGTCCCGGCTGCTTGTCCTCCCAATGTGATCTGTCTGTCATCACACTTAAGACCGTAAGCATGGGTTATGCAGATGCACTCTGTCACAGGAGAGAGCTTGGCGTCCTTCCCAGGATGGTGAGAAACCCTGCTTCCGGGCCCAGGTTGGACTTTCCTTGAGCTTGAACTGGAGGCGTGCTGCCAAGCCTGGCACAACCCCTGACTAACGGTCCAATGAAATGTCATGCACTCCAACATTCACTGAAGACCTACTGTGTGCCCGGCACTGTTCTGTGTCTCCGAACGGCTGGGAGAACACAGCAGGCGCAGGTCTTCAAGGCCTCATGAAGGAAGGACTCAAAGAGGTAGTTTGCCAGACTTGCCTCTCCGTCCGCAAGTGGCAGAAACCACTCTTACCCAAGCCCTTGCGGTGGGGTCGGTTCTGATTGATAGCAGCCCTGTAAGCCAGAGCAGGTCTGCTCCCAAGGATTTCCAAAGCTCTCGTCTCCACAAAAGCAGATTGTCACTGCGCTCTCTTCCATGCAGCAACTGTTGGTTCATGTCACTGACCTTTTGCCTGGCAGCCAGGCGCTTAAACTCTGTGCCACCAGGGCTCCTAGACACAGCTCTGCCATGGCCTAATGTGATCTCCATGCATTCTCCATTCCCCTCACCCCCTCAGCATCTCCCCGGCTCTGTTTAAAAAGCGTCGGATGGGATGACGGATGGCCATTGCAAGTAGAACGTGACTGGCCTCTGGAGAATGACACAGGGCCACTCCCTTTGCCAGCACAGTGGTCAGTAGAGTGGAGAGGTAGTGTCCATGCTCTAGGGAAACGGGTTCGTTGTCGTTCACTAACTACAGACTGTTACCGCGTCTTCATGGGGACTGACTGTGCTCATAAATGGACTGTGGAAGTTCTAGTCAGTCTACTGAATTTCCAGGGCTGGGCGGGTGGTGGTTCTCAGGGCTGCCTGCCCATGAGATGTGACTCATTTGGTGCAGGATGGTCCTTAGGCACTGGAATGTTTATAAGTCTTCCCAGGTAGTTCTGAGGGCAGGCAGAGTGGAGACCTTCCAAAGGAGGCGGCACACAGTCTGCTGGGCTGGCTGCCTCTGTGGTCTGCATGCTCGTTTCCCAAGATGCGCTCTTTTTATGTAGGCATGGCAGTGACCAACGCGTATTCCGCCTGGAGTTTGTCTCAAACCAGGAATTCACCGAAAGCGAATTCATGAAGTGGAAAGAGGCGGTGAGTGGCTCGAGGCCACCCAGCAGGTGTGGGCGAACCCCTGGGAAACTCGTTCTTAACTCCCTAGTAACAACTGTCTGTCTGGTTTTGGCCCAGATGTTCTCGGCTAGCATGCAGCTGCCCACTCTAGATGAAATCAATAAGAAGGAAATCTCTATTAAAGAAGCTCTTAATTATAAATTCAATGATCAAGACATTGAAGAGGTAAGACACCTGGTGCCCAGAGCTTGGAGGTTCATCAAGGACTAGTGTCTAGAGAGGCTCATTCATGCTCATTTTCCTCTTTCCCTGGATCGTGATCTTTTTTAGCTGCGCTATTATTCGTGACACTGAGGGAAGACTAAGACTGCTACCTTATCATTTAGATCCCATCATCTTCCTGCGAACAGAACCAGAACAAAAGCCCAGGGCCACCAGGTCACTGTGACTCACGGTGCCCCTTGAGGGCATTGTAGAACTGCTGCCCCAAAAGGTTTCCCAAGCCGCAATCTCCACGGAGCCCACTACCCATCTCTCCCCCGGAGCAGCTGGTCTGCTCACACCGCTGGTCTTGTCTGGGAGCAAACACACACATGGGCCACCTGGGCTTCTCCTCCACGCGTTGCCATTTAAAGTCATAGACCTAAGAAGTCTATCCAGGGTTCAGGAGCCTATAGTTCCAAAGATTTTGCTAGGCTTAGCCCTTCAAGCATTGTCTTCCTCCAGAAAGCCTGGTGCAGTTCTTTGATCTCTGTTCTCTTGGATGTGGCTAGCCAACTGCCAGGCCCCTAGGCTGCGCATGGTCCTTCAGACTGTCCGGAAGAGTCTCCGTGACCCAGGAAGCAGCATAGTATCTCTTGGAAGAACTTGCTCGCTACTGGGGCACGCTATCAGAAGAGCAACCTTTTCAGTGGCCGCTTGTCTCTCGCGGGCTCCCATATCCTCTCTACAAACATAGCTGAGGAATACCTCACTGCTGGTATCTCCTCTCTGGTACAGATTGTAAAAGAGAAGGAACGGTTCAGGAAAGCTCCGCCCAACTATGCCATGAAGAAGACTCAGCTGCTGAAGGAAAAGGTAAAGGGCTTGGGCTCTGGCACCTCCCCTCTGTTGGGGGCTGAGACTGCTCATGCATTCACCCTGGGCCCCGTCTATGGTGGCAGAAATGAGAGAAAGGACTGGGCTCAGCCCCAGGCAGCAGGGAACCGTGCTTCCTAGTTCCTTGCGCAGCGCTCAGTCTTCCCTGTCCATTGAAGCTGATCTTGCCTGCTCATTTCTCCTTCCTGCTGAGTTCCTTTAGTTGTGTATATAATGGGAGACCCTCAGCACTGGCTAGACAGACGGTCATGTTACCAGGCCCAGCTGTGGTGAGTGTTTTCCATTCTCAGCATCAGGATGGGATGAACCTTGTCATTGGTGGTTTGACCAGTTAAGACCTGAGTTCTGAGTTTAATATTCCACCCCCCTGCCGCCCGAGCCGCAGAAAAATGCAGCTGCATGGGATGTTGTTGTTGCTGTTGATAAAAACCAAGCCTGACGTTTGTTAATGACTTACTCTGTGCCCTTTCCCCGCTTTGCCATTTGTTCATCCACTGAGCTATCTTGCCTGTGCTAGAAGTCAGAGCCCAGAACTCATACATCTCTCCATGTGCAGGCCATGGCTGAGGACATGGGGGATCAGGATAAGGCCAAACAAATCCAGGACCAGCTGAATGAGCTGGAGGAGAGGGCAGAGGCCCTAGACCGCCAACGGACCAAGAACATATCTGCCATCAGGTTTGTGACTGCGCTGTCTTGCTTAGGCCCTTTTCCTTGGTCCACAGGCCTTGGCGGAAAGGTACACCTATGGCCTTGTAGCACTGGGCTGCACTGACTCCACAGATCTCCGCATCAGGGTTCAGTTCCCTCCCCTTGTCACAGCCCCCTGACCAGTCCTCTTACTCCATAGTTACATCAACCAGCGGAACCGGGAGTGGAACATTGTGGAATCGGAGAAGGCGCTTGTGGTAAGACACCATTCTCTGGATTACTGAAAAAAATTAATTAATGAACCCATATGAAATCTTTTCTGCATCAGGCTGCAGTTTTTATTAATTATTGAAGTACTTAGCCCACACATGCTTTCCTTACTCAGCAAGAGAGAATAGATACCTGTGCTCATAGCTAAGGCTGGCAGAGTGAAACATGGTCTGGTCTGTGTCGTCGTCCTGCTCACCAGCATGTCTGTGTTCTACGCCGAGGCTGTCGTGCCCATCCATTTCCCTGAGGCTCCTCTCCCCGCTCCTGGGCCCCCACTTTACACAGGATGGCTCCCTCCATCGATTGATCCTTCCCAACCTCATGTCCAAAGTAATAAGTCAGGCGGTGTTCTGGGTGATCCATAGGTTAATTGCCTAAAGTAGATTGCCATCCATTCCTAACTAGACCGCTAGTCTGTGAAATGCACGGTGTAGCTCCCAGCACAGGACAACAAACGCCCAGACAGCGCACACCTGCAGCGTGTCACTGTACTCAGAAGCTGCCGCCTTCTTCCCTACGGTACTGCACGGCTGCTCTGGTGTTCCTCGGGGGACTTGAACGGCGGACGTTTTATTTATTCTTGTTTATTTTAAGCCCCTAACGGAGAGTTACTTGGATGTAAGCTTAGATGAACAAGAGGGAGGAAGGGAGGGGAAGGAGATGCATTCTGTAATGCACTCTGTCTGTCTCAGGCTGAAAGTCACAACATGAAAAACCAACAGATGGACCCCTTCACCCGGCGCCAGTGCAAACCCACCATCGTGTCTAACGTGAGTGCCTAACGAGGACGCTTCAGTCAGGACCCAGATTCTGGGACATGAAATGAGCTTCATTAGGAGATTAATAAAGAAGTTAAAAATAGCGGCATCTTACCTGGGATTTGATTGCCTCGAGCTCTTGGGCCTGGATACTTCCGTCTTGACCCTGCTGTAGGCTGTGTAGTCAGGGGAAACTGGCATGGAGCTGTGAGCGCCAGTGGAGGAAGAAGCCCAAGCCCCTTGTGCTGGGTGGGGATAGCAGTGCAGCCCATGTTCATACTGGACAGGATGAGTCACCTGGGTAGAGTAGGGCTGGGCTGTAAAACTTGTAATTCCCTTTTTGCTGTCTCGAAAAGCCCCACTGACTGCTGATGGATGGTGGTGGTGGTGGGTGGGAAAGACAGTAGGACTTTCTTAAAATGGACATGTTTTCTCTCTCAGTCCAGAGACCCAGCTGTTCAAGCTGCCATCATGGCCCAGCTGAATGCGAAGTACGGCCCGGGAGTATTACCAGATGCTCCAAAGGAAATGAGCAAGGCAAGTGTGGGATTGCCCGGTGGCCTGCGGAGCGCGCTACTGGCCGGGACACCAGAGCAGGTGCCCTGTCTGGGTTGGCCTTGAGTTTTGCCATCTGGTGGAACATGACCTTTTTCCATTCAAAAAAGAAAACCAACAATTGCTACTCATTGTGACTATGGGTTTCCAAGGCTCTCACTTCCTGGGAGCAGATAGCCCCAGCCCTGTCCCACAGAGCAGCTGGTGGGGGTGTGGATGGGGAACCTTGTTAGCAGTCCACTGCGTTTCCACAGTGCCGCCAGGATTGTGTATTCCCCATCCCAGTTATTTACAAATGGAATGAACTTTCCCTAAATCTTAAACCTATAGCCTACATTCTGTCACGACCATTTAACCAGGACCTTCCTTCCCTTTGGCCTTAGCAGCTGAGATTTGGCCTCTTGGTGCACATTTACATCTGTAGATAGTGGCCATGGGTACTCTGCCTGCTTCACAGACACCGTGTAAGGATCTAAGGGTGGAAGCTCTTTGAAAACTAAAAATGTTCTACAGGCAAAAACTGCCTGTTTAGAAGCAGATTCCTGCCTTTTTCACTGTTAGGCCTTGACCTGGGGAGCCGCACCGCCCAGGAGTCTCTGAGATCCGGGATCAGAAGGTGACTTGTATAAAGTTCACCCTTTCTACCCCTAGCCCACAGGCATGTGGCTGCCCTCCTCGCTGCTTTTAGACTCAGACAAGTTGGTCTGTGGCCTGCCCAGCTCCCTTGCTGGGAAACGGAATCCGGCAAGGGCCTCGGCAGGAAGATCGACTGAATTTGAGCCAGAGCACCAACCTTGCCTGCCTGCCATTCCACACTGATAGGTTCCTCTTCACATTGCAGGGCCAGGGGAAAGATAAAGATTTGAATTCTAAGTCAGCCAATGACCTCTCTGAAGACCTATTCAAAGTACATGATTTTGATGTGAAGATCGATTTACAAGTTCCCAGCTCAGGTGAGTGTGTGAGAGGGTTGAGGTGCAGGGACGGCCGGGACCAGATGGCTCCCTGGCTTCCTTTGCCAACCAGGACTCTTGCTTGTAGAGCACCTGCAGCTCGGGCGGGGGGAGCTCATCATTGTCTGGAGGCCAGAGTGAGACAGGCTGAGGGGGGGGGTCAAGGTCACTGACCGCCCATGTTCTCTTCTTGCCCATAGAGTCCAAGGCTTTGGCCATCACCTCCAAGGCTCCGCCAGCCAAGGACGGGGCTCCGAGGAGATCTCTGAACTTGGAAGACTACAAAAAGCGGCGGGGACTTATTTGAGCCTACTCAGCCTGCTGCTTCTGACCCTGCATGTCCCTCCCGCTTTCTTCTTCTCCATTGATTTGCCCGCTCTGGGCCGAAGCAGCAGAACTGGGAAGAGACTCGGCACTGCCACCCTCTGTAATACAAACCATTTGCTGTATAGATCTCCCTTGTCTGCACCATCGCCCACCAACTCCTGGCCCCACCGAGCATGGGCCTGGACTCTCGGGCTTCATCCATGTTTTCAGATTTGTGTTTCCATTTTTGGTTTTGAAACCAGCACAATCCATTGGCCGCTCTGCACGCGTTCAGTATTACCATGGAGCTGGGAGTCTGGCTGGAGCCCTGAGTGTCCATAGCTGCAGCACGGGGCAGTCTTCTCTGGACCCAACCATTGAACATTGGCACCTGACCCCTGAGGGAGCGGCGGCTGGGCACCTGCAGCCCTCCTCCCTCTCCTCCTCCTCTTTCTCCTCTTCCCATCTCTGTGGAAGAGGTGTTTGCAAAACGGATTTCGTTTCCAAAGTGTACATTTGGGGGGGTGGGGGGTGGGCTACTTGAGAGAGTGTGTGTGTGCGTGTATGTGTATGTAAGCATGTGGATTTTTTTATCATTTTTAAAAAGGCAGTCCTCTTTGTATCAGTCTGTCATGGGTCTGTAGCTCTATAGCTGTTTCAGTTTTTGTTTTTTTTTCAGCTGTACTCGAGCATCTGAAACTGCCAGAAAGAAACTCATTAAATGTGATTCTTCTTATTAAACAGGCCTGACTGCTGTAGCTGTGTAACTCTCCTCCCCCACCTCCTCCCTCGTCACCTCCCTGACTTTGGCGCAGACACCCCTCTGCAGTGTAGCCCTCTGCCAGGAAGGCTGTGTCCCAGCAGGTGGAAGGGGAGCTGGGGTTTGGTACCAGGGAGGACAGCAAAGGGGCCTTGCTCCCCCTGGGGTCCATCCAGCGGCTTCTGAAGGCTCCCCTCCCAGGGGACCTGCCTCTTTTAGCCGTCTGTTAGGAATATTGCTTTGTTTTTATGTTGTTTAATATGTTTTTGTTTTTAAGAGAAAGCATTCAACATGTATGCAGAGAGTACAAACACAAAAAGATCTGGTTGCAAATGTTACGAGCGTGTGCTGTGTGTGTGTTTGTGTGTATGTGTGTGTGTGCGAGGCACGTGCATATATATGGTAAGCATATATATTGTGCAGCTAGGGTGAAACCAGCAAAGAGGTGTGTATGTCTTTATGAAATGTTTGAAAAGAGATAAGCCGACTGCTTGATAATCATTCTCAGGTGTAAAGCTCCAAGTGTAAATAAAAGTGGCATTTAACAAATCTTTTCAGAACAAAGTACAACTGACTATATATACCAAGCTAAAGAACAGCTGAGCGCTGCCAGTTGCCCTCAGAAGGAGAGACATCCAGAAGCTCTGCTCTGTATTTCACTCACCCAGCTGTTGGGTCAGGACAGAGGACGGGGAATCACGGCATTCTGTGGTATTTGAACGTAAAAGTGAACTTGTTAACTCTCCCGGGTAGAAGAAGAGCCAGCCCTCAGTGTTGCTTTACCTTGCTTTAAAAAAAGTGGTTTTTTTTGAAAGCAGCAGTGGATGGTTTTAAAGAAGTATTGTGACTATAAAATTGATGATGATACCTGTAACACAACTGTGTGTTGCTGTGGCACAGTGTGATTGGCAGAGGAGTGGTGGTGGACTTACTAAAAGCATATCTACTTGAAGAGTCCATTGACCAAAACACTTTGTAGACGATTGTGTAAATGTGGAATCACAGACTGTAAACATTGCCTGGACGCCAGCAGAGTCCCCGGGGCTGCTGGGACCTCTCGTATCATGTTGAACGTGGACTTTTTCTTTTCTGGTTTAAAAGGCGTAAGATGATAGAATCCGTTTACTTTACTAAAGTCGTTCTGACCCACCGTGTAGATCTGTATTTAGTATCATTTGGATTTGGAGACATGTTGATTACCTGATGGCTGTGTAATAAAATTTTTTATTGAAACTGCATCATACTGTAGCCACTTTGCCACTACCTCTTCGCATGCAGCTGCGGAAACCTTCATTGTGAAGCGCCACAGCACGCGGCAGGGAGAGAAGCCAAGCAGAGAAGACCCCAGTTACCTGCCCGAGTGGCTGGTTTGGTGACTGGGATCAAGACTGAGGACTTGTCTGCAGACACATATGAGGCAGGGCCTCTGGACCAAGATCGTGCCCAGGCCTAAGACATTGGCTTTGTCCAATCAGTGGTGGCTTGTCGGTTGACAGGCTTTCTCCTGCTGGGGGATGACTGCTGAGGCCCCTACCCGTGACCTATACGTATTGAAGGGTATGGCACCTAAGGTGGTTTTTCACCTTTTTCAGTTCCTTCCAAGAAGCAAAAAGCCCAATGTCTGTATGCCTAGCCCACTATGTACAAGTCTGTTTGCCTTGCTTCTGACTAGGGAACGTCTGCTGCTTGCAACTCCCCTTCCAAAAGAATGATTTTGTTTTCTTTGTTTCTGTGAAGTCCTGCCTTGTCACTCAAATTGTACAGATATTTGTAAATAAACTTTATGCCCTGTTTTAACAAGGGGGTCAGATTGAGTCCAAGGAGTGCAGCCCAAGTGGCAACTCAAAAGAGCCATAATCTCCCAAATCCAAGAGGACCTCTAGCTCCTTTTTCTAACCCCCTTCCCCCCACACACACGCCTCCAAGTGAAAGTGGCAGTTTTCAATCCCTTCATAGCCTGGTTCCCCAAAAACCCCTCAAGTTGGCTAGAGCCAGTGCAGCCTCCCAACTGGCTTAGTTTATCTTCCTATCTTGATAAGAGACCAACTAGTTTGAACAGATAGATAAAGCCCCTGGTGACACCACCTAGCCTTGGTGAGCATCTCCTTCCAGCTGGCCTGGGCTGTGCCTTTGCTGCCTTGTTTAAGGGAGAACCCACAAGCTAAGTCCAGCTATGGAAGAAGTATTGCTGTGCTTCCCTCGTGTTCCCAAGTTGGGGAGTCTAGGGTTGTGTTTCAGGTAGGAAGCAAGGTTCTGGGTCTTCATCCCCACTCAAGATAGAAACGTGGGTGGCTTGCAAGGAAAACCATCTCAAGAGCCCGGTCCAGCCTGATCCCGCAAGCACACCCAGTGAGGTGCGCTCCTGTTCTCCACCCTGCCTGGGCCCTGGGGAACAGGAACTCTGAACTGGAGATCGACAGCCCCACTTGCCCCCTAATCAGGAAACCTGGGAGTTTACTGCTCTGCTAATCCAGAGCAGGCAAGGAAGAAGACTTGTTTGGGTGCCATGGACAGCAGGTGTCCCAGCCCTATTCTCCATGCCCTCCATTGGTTCCATTGATAAAGGGCTGTAGAGCCTGTTAGCGTGGGCGGCAGGCTGGAGGAATGGCAGCCTGCCTTCTCTGGGCATTTGCCAGGTCAATCCTACTGGCCTCTGGGGAGAACTTGCAGAGGGTGTCTTGGTCCAGGGTAAGGGGTTGCATGTCCTGGTTTAATTCATCTGAGCCCCACATTCTCCATCTCAAACAGCATAAACTGTGGGGATCATGCTAAAGATTAGTGAGAGACTGCACCACTGGGCCTCTGAGGAAAGAGTCCTAGCAGGGGGCCCTGGCCTCCACCCTGCAGGTGGCTGCACAAAATGGGTAATAGGACCAAGGTAAAGAACAGACGCCTCAGAACAGCCAGGATCAGGGCAAAAACGAAACCATCCCACCTCACAGAGACCCTGTAGGGCAGAGTAGAACTACCCCTAGGGTTTCCAAGGCTGTAAATTGTGGGGGGAGGTCAGATGCTTACAGACATTCTCCCAGAAGACAGCCACCAGACCACGGGTGGGCCTGCTCCCTGCTGCTTGGCCTGCTCCCTGCTGCGGGGGACAATGGACTACTCCCTGAGGCTTGCGGCCATGAACTTGGTTCCTGTAGGTGGGGTTTACACCCTACTGATAATGGTTCTTAGGGAGATCCAGAGGGCAGATCAAACTGGCTGGGCATCCAAAGTTAAGCTGCCATCTTGACTCTAGGGTCTGCCCATCTTGTCACATGGATAGCCCCAATCCCTCTTCCTGTTGCTTGTATACCCCTAGATTGTCTCCCTCTCATTGCTGTATAACCTATAGTGCAACCCCTTCCTGCGACGTATGTCTTTACCTTTAATTAGTGGGCTTGCATGCCCCCAAAGGTATATAGGCCTGGGTTAGCAAGTGAGATCTCTCTCAGCTCCTCCCTTGACTTCCCTCTCTTGCCCTGTTCCCTTTCCCCTTGTCCTCCTTCCCTTCCCCCTCTCTCCATGTGGATTACCAAGCGGGGCTGAGGTGAGCATGCTACCATGAAATGTGTCAGACTCCATTATTTCTCTTTCACTTCTATCTCTCATGCTCTCGATTACTTTAATATTTCTATATCTCAACCGTACAATTGTGCCTATTGAACCCGAGATTAGTGGTAGGGAGCTGGCTCCCCCCTCAAACCACAGTAAATCTTTATGGGAGCAGAAAGCCTCTGCTTCCTTCCCTGTAGAACTGCAGGTGGTTTTGAACAGCCGACCTTGCAGTTAGCAGCCAAACTCCTAGAACAACGCACAAAGAAAATAAGCTAACCCAACTGCCAGACAACTGGGGGAGCCCACCATCGCTGCCACGCCACGCACGCCGTTTATTCAAAGCCGGCCGAGGATGTCAGCCTGCCCGCTCCAAGGGGCATCTCTGCCACCCTAGCGAGTTCAAAGATTTAAGTCCCCCACCTCCCAACATCACTAAGCACAACCAAAGCTCAAAAACAGTAGCAAAGCGAAGGGGGGGAAATATTATTTATATATATATATATATATATTCAACCTCCTAGTCCCTTCCAATTCAACTACCTCCACAGCATCTTCAAAATACTTTTTTGGGTTTTTGGTGGGTGGGGGAGGTTGTTTTTAATTCTCAGAAGCTCATATGAAGGCTATGTATTTCTCGGCCTCGCCTGGAACGCACTGGCCTGTCTCTGCTTTGCTGGCGAACTCCTCCTCACCCTCCAGGGAGGTCACCTCCGTGGTTGGTGAGTCGCCCCACTCAGACGGGAGGCACTAGAAGAGTCCGGGGCTTGTCTCTCCAGCTCCCTAGCCTTCGGGGCCACGAGGTGGTGAATGCTCCAAACAGAAACCCGCAGGGGACTCCGGCGGCCAGCCTGCAGGGCACAGTGGACGCGCCCCCACCGAGCAGCAGGTTAGCGATCCCGCACTTTAACCAGGGCGCCGCAGCCGCGGGCGCTCCTCTCGTGCTCGCACGGGGCGGGGCATGCGAGCGAGCATTCCTTCTGCCCCGGACACGCGCACGCCCAGGCGGCCTGCCCCGCGGGCTCGGCCCTGACACCGGGAGAAAGCCGCCTGCAGCCGGGGGAGGCGACCCGGCTCCGCGCGCCCGGCCACGTGCGCAGCAGCCCCTCCTCGTGCGCGCGCGGTCCCAGCTCCAGCTCCGGCGGGGCGCGCGGCCCCACGGCTTTAGGGAGTTGGGCGCATGGGTTCAGGGCTCGGGGCGTTCCTGGGTGCTGGTGAGAGGGGTCGGGTAGCCGGCCCCCGAGCCTGCAGGCCTCCTTCCAAGATGTTCGGGGGTGAGGTGGGGTGGGGGACTGGTCGCCCGCGCACCCAAAGGTGGAGGCCGCGCTGGCAGACCCAGAGACCCCAGTTGGAAATTGGAACTGCTCCCACCCTTCTGGTGTCCGTGAAATGGCTGAATGCTCTGGGAGGTTTGGAGTGGGGAAGCCATCCTTAAGGACAGCTGCGGGTTCCCTGACCTCAGACCCTCCCAGACCTCCACTTGGCCACTGGCTGGGAGGGGGATTCTGTCTGCAGAGAAGGGGGAGGGAGGAACACTTGTTTCTGAAGTGTCAGGAGAGATGTGGTGACACATTTAGTTCGTTTTAGATAAGTGTGACTCAGATGGTAGAGGGTCACCAAGCCCCAGCCCCGCTGAAGGATGCTAGCATTCGTCCCAGAATATTCCTGGGAGCCCAATCTGCAGGCAAAGAGTGGGGGGAGAGGCTCAGAAAGGCTCTGGGTTATGGTGGAGGGGCCTCCTGGCAGGGGAGGACTCTTCACAGGACAGAGACCTCCAGGGCCTCCCTCAGCCTCAGGTTTTCCTTGGATCCAGACTGGCCATCCGTCCAGCACCCCTTCTGATATGCTAGAGACCGAAAAGGGGACCTGAGTTCTGACCGAGAATTAATTGTTCTGGGGTGTGTGAAACAGCTGAGAGACCAAGAATCCAGCCATTTAGCATCCTGGGCCGGGGTTCCAGGGTGAGCCCTTGACCCCCTGAATTTCATTCTTCCAGAAGGCAATGCAAAGTGGACCTAACTCTTTCCCTCTCCCCTTGCCTGCTGCAGAGCAGGGGCTCAGTGGGGCTTCTTTGCTTTGTGGAAGAATGAATGAACGGATAACTGGTACCATCACAGAGCCTTGGAGTCAGGACCACTGTGGACACCAAGGCCTACCGAGTATACCGGGGGGGTACTGACTAGGATGAAACTGCACCACCTGGTCCTGAGGAGCAGCCACCAGCCCCAACGCTCTGTTTTCAAGTCCCCTCAAAGCAGAGGTTTGTCTAGGGAAAATCACACCTATGACAAGCACTGAAATGGCACTCCCTGCCCAACCTCCTAATGCCCATCTTTTAGAGAACATTACCATAATATCTGTCCCCCAACCACAAAAAAAGTCAAGCCTGTTCGTGTATTTACTTAACACAGCGGTTCTCAACCTGTGGGTCGCTAACCCTTTGGGGGTCGAACAACCCTTTCACAGGGGTCCCCCAAATCATAACAGTAGCAAAATGACAGTGATGAAGTAGCAATGAAAACAATTTTATGGTTGGGGGGTCACCACCACATGAGGGACTGTATGAAAGGGCTGCGGCAGGAGGAAGGTGGAGAACCACTGACTTAACACATGGTACTACATGAACATGACAGCTACACCTTCCTTGCTTTTACAGATGCACATTGGTCTAAGATGTGCTCAAAGTCTTTCTGTTTGTTTGTCTTCTTCCAGTTTCTTTCCACACTCAGCAGAGCAAAATCACACAGTCCATCTTGACCCAGAGAGACTCTCAAAATAGGGAAGCATTCATTGTAATAACCTCTCTCTCAGAACTGGCAAATGAAACTGCTGTCTCCCAACCCCCAAGTGGCATCCAGGGCACATGCCATACCTGCCTTACCTTAGCTACACTCGTAGTAACAGGTACCTGTTCAAGGAGAGAGATTAAAGAATATAGGCCACCTACTCTCCACCAGGTGAGAAGCCCTTCCTATGGGTCTTGAGAAGCAAAATCTGGCACTGGCTGGCAGGGGCCTTATCCTGCCCCTGGGCCATTAGTGCTGTCCTGGGCTGAGGGAGAAGAGGGCCAGGCCAGGTGGGGAATGAAAGCACTTCCCCACCATCTACCCACTTCCCCCTACCCATTTCCTGGGTTCTGCCTTTGCCTAGCTTAGTCCCAAGGTTGCTGCCTCTGGGAGCTCTCAGGTGGGGCAAATTCTGAAGGTCTGGGAGGGGACTGGGGGCTCAAACACCCCAAGGAGAGAGCCTATAGGCTACACACAGGAGGACCGCTGGACTAAGCTGCCACAGAAGAGGAAAGCTTCAGACATGTACCTGGTCTACTTGTGGACAAAGTCATCAATGGACCATCAAAACCTGAGAATGCCTTTCTATGTTCGTTTCCCCATTTTTTGCAGGACACAAGAGGCCATTCCCTCCATCTACATGCTAAGTTTCTCCACATTCCTTCTAATACCATTTTAATCACTAGGGAAACTGAGGCATCAGAGAACAACTGAACCATGGGTTCAAAGGTTCGAGTAAGAGGCAATAAGAACCCCTTGACCTTATCCTGCAGCTACATTGGGATCTCCAGGCCAGGCCTCCCAAAAGCACCTGGATGTTTTCTGCCTGTGGGAAGTAGCAAAGAACTACGTACTGATTATAAGACATTAATGAAAGAAATTGAGCATAGCACAGGAATGTTGGGGACAATCAGGGAGCCACAGGGACACACCCGGACTTTTCCACCAACCAGATCTGGTACCGTGTGAAAGTGCCCTAACTCCTCGGATGAGTCACTTGCTACTTCTGTACTGTGACTTAGGAGAACCAGGTGCATTTAAGCACCAGCCCATCTGGAACCGTCTATGGGATTAGCTCTATTAGCTCCCGCTTTTGACACACATTCTTAGGACTGCTCTTACCTTTCCAGTGGGGGGAACCTGGGAAGGTCGTGCGTAGAACTCATCTCGTTGTTGCTGATTTGATGGATCTGACACTTGGGCAAGCACCTGACATAAGAGAATTACTTTCCCCGTGGGTTTTCTCTTACCAGCCAGACAAAGACCCAGTCCCCGGCCGACCAGCTTGTGCCTCTAACATGGTCCTTACAACCCCTGGCACCCACTTCCTTCCTTCCTTTCGCTTCCTACCTTTCTAGTTTGGCTAGGTCACCGGTGGCTCACTCTCCCTGGGTTTGCCCTTATCTGAAGGCAGACCCTTTCCTTGCTCCACTATAGCATCAAGTGGTTCCGAAGGAGGGAGCAAGTGCAGAAGGCTAGGGCTTCCAAACCGCAGAGCACACCCCTCACACAAACACCCCGGGCTCCTCCGGAGAGATCATGCCATTGGATTGCCAGGCTTCTCCAAGGAAAAATCAGGTGTTCACATTTCTTTTTTCTCTAACTACTTATTCTCTCCATTTGTACTTCTCCCCAACCCACCCCAGCTTCTTCCTTTCTTTCACTTTCTTAGTTGCCCAGGAGGGTCTCTGTGGCAGTTACACAATTTGTTGTCAACTTGAGATTATTAAGAGTGAAGGGGGTGGAATTTAGCCTGTTAATCAGGTTGCAGTTTGATGACCTCATTTGGAGGCGCCAAGGAGATAAATAGCTTCCTGGAGGTGGGACACATACTCTCACCCCCACACCCACCTCAGGAGATTACTGAGAAGGAGCCTGATGGAGATACCCTGATGCAGCCAGAGTCCTGGAGCTGGAGGAGTCATGTGGAGACCCACACCAGCACTGAGATACCTCCACCGCCACTGGATCCAGAAGACTTTCCACCCACTAGCCTGTGATCTTCCTGCATTCGGAGTTATTGTTTGTGTTTCATGAGTCTGAAGAGGTCTTTATAGATTGGTATCAGTCATATGGGCTAATATCAGACTTACGGACTTGATCTGGACTGGGCTGGGATGTTGTCTCAATATTCAATCGCTTTGTATATAAAACTCTTTCTTATACACACCTGAGTGTCTATGAATTTATTTCTCTGGTCTACCCAGACTAACAGTCTCCTTTCCAACTTGCTCAGGATTCTCAATCTCCCTCTGAACCTCCCTTTCATACCTCCAGGGTTTGAACCTCGAATGTTGGCTGCAGGGAGATAAGGTAGGACCGTACTTTGTGGCCTGGGCCAGCATCCAGGGCAACTCTTCTGGGGGTACTCTCCCCATCGGGCCCCCCAACAGTTACGTGCCTACTGGCATTTGAGAGAGAACAGGAAATGCGGTGAAACACTGGCCATCAACATAGGAAGTGACCAATGACCCACCAGTGAGGACGCCGATGGACAATTTGCAATGTATGAAACATTGTCGCCAACACTAGTGCTCTCCTTCCACTAGCCAAACCCCAACTCCACGGAGTCAAGTCTTCCTAAATTCGCAAGTGAGGGAATGAATGGACTGCCTCAAACCACATCAAGATGGCTGGCTGTGGACCCGAGACAGGCTCTACCGCCTGGCCCCCCCCCCCAAAAAAAAATAATTCTACTCCTTTAAAGTGGTGACACATCGTTCATTTTATTTTAGTCTCACAGCAACCCTGGGAGGTGGACAGCAGTCTTGGGAGAGGGAGTCAGCAGTTCAGACAGGTGACACTACTTGCAGTCTCAAAGCTCAAACTCCCCACCCACGGGAGGAAGGAAGGCTCGGCCCCTCCATCACCTCTCCCCACCCCCACCCCGCCAGGGCTTATTGCCCAGGACGTCGTCGAAACACGCGGAGAAATCGGCCCCACCCGCTACGTTAACGGCGTCCAAGGATGTCGGGAGCTTCAGCTGAGCAACCTCAGCCGGTCCTTGGGACAAATCCCCATTTTGGTGCACGCCCTGGGGTGGGGTTTCTTGGGCGGGCCTACGGCCTTGAACGTTGTGCTGGAGGAGCCTCGGCTGGGAAAAAGTCCCGGAGACTTGGAAATTTTGGCCCGGGACGGATGGAACTCGGAAAGGAATCCAAGGGCCAGGGTGGGCAAACGAGCTCAGGGCCAGCTCCGCCCCCGCAGGGTCAGAGCCCGGCGAGCCGCCGGAAGGAATCCGTCCCAGTCCTCAAGCCCGGGAAGGCGGCGAAGCCC
>NW_022103915.1:98767887-98769743 GCF_000313985.2 Echinops telfairi
CAGCCGCGCCGCCTCTCCACCTCGTCGCTCTCCTCCACCGGCTCCTCGCTGCTCGAGGACTCCGAGGACGATCTGTTGAGCGACAGCGAGAGCCGGAGCCGCGGCAACGTGCAGCTGGAAGCGAGCGAGGACTCGGGGCAGGTACGGGCCGCGCAGGCGGGGCTGTGCGGGAGTGTGGGGGCTGCGCTCGGGGCACCTCTTGGAGAGCTGGGGTGGCGGACTCGGCAGGGTCCTGTCCCCCCCTTGTCTAGATTCCAGAAGGAGAGTCGGGGTCGGAGGGAGGCACCAGGCTTTCATGCCAACTCCGCAGGCAGGTCCTGCCCCGGGTCCTGGGGCGTCTAAGGACCAGAGGCGCGCTGCTGGCCGGGACCCAGAGGGGCTGGGGTGGACGTTTCTCGGTGGCTGCCACAGGTTGGGGCTGGGAGGGTCGGAGCGGCTCCTTCTCTCCTGCCCCCCTCGGGCGCCGCGGTCCCACCCCCGCCGTTGCCAGGGTTTCCCTCTCCTGAGTGGGAGTGGAGCGGCGTTCCAGGCTCTGCTGGGGAGCCGGCGCCGTCTGCTCCGGGCGCTTGCACGAGGCGTGGACGCAGGAAGTGAGAGGAGCAGGGCTGGGGGAGCCCGGCAGGGAGTGGAACGCAGCCCCACCCCGTGCGCACCCCGGCCCCCCATGCATTGCTTCTAAGCATTGCCCGGGAGGAGGTAAACTGAGGCCGCAAGGGTTAGGATCAGCCTAGGGGTTCTATAGCTGACTTTGACCCTGGGACAACCCAGCACTGGGGTGCAGCGCCCGCCCCTTCGAGGGGTGCAATGCCCAGGACAGTCTCTTTGCTCCCTTTCGCTTGATCCAAAGCCGAATACTTCAGCTCCCGGTAACCAGGATGGAAGAGTTGCTCTAGATCCATTCCCGTTACGCAAGTGTCCCTGGAGCGGAGGGAGAGCCACAGTGACTCCAGGGCCTCCCGGCCTGCCCGGAATGCCGGATCAGGCGATTGGGCCGTGAGAGCCGCCGACGCGCGCCGGGGTTGCCCGGGCGCTGCGGGGACGGCTCTGGAGCGCTGAACTCGGGCTCCGCCGCTCGCTCGGATTGGACGAGGCGGGCAGACACGCTAACGGCTTTTAGTGGTTCCAAGACTCAGTTACCCTCGATACGTACATTACCCAGAAGGCGGCGGGGTTTATTAATGACAAGAGTAGGGAGTGGGGCAAGCCCCACGGAGCAGGACCCTGCCCCCCACCCGCCTCTGCCAGGTGTAAGAGGTGGGGGCTCCGTTAGGAACCTGCCCCGTCCTGTCTCCTCCCTCTGTGGGTGGAGGCACCCTCTGACCTGTGATGGTTCCTAAGGCAACCGTGGCCTAAGTCAGGAGGCAAGCGCTGCCAAGGGGTTCCCCAGACGGTGGAATGTGGGTCAGTGAGAGGACCCCTCCCTTCTCACCTCGCCCGGAAAAACTTGAGCTGTAGCGCTGGGGTGGCTACGCGCATCTGACAGCTGACAGCGGGCGCAGGAAAAAGGGTGCGATGGGTGTGGGTGCCAAGGGCGCGGGCAGCCCCCGGCTTCCATAGTGCTGGGGAAACCGAGTGTCTGGGGGAGGCGTTCAGGACTTCTCCGCTGCCCACGACCGAGTGCAGTGGTGGCAGCCCGGCTAGCGTCACCAATCCGGGGACGTCCGCAGCCGTACCCTGGGCGTCCTCGGCTGCCCCGCTGGCTCGCCTCCTTCAGGAGCTGCAGCAGATGGTCGCTGAGGGGCCTTTGTTGCTCTGAGGCTACGTTTCCCAGGCCTTCCCCACCCCCAGGCCGCCGGGGCCTCCCCGAAGGCAAACAGCCACGGCGGCGGCAGATAAGCCAGGGCTGTTGACAGAGG
>NW_022103915.1:98769857-98782409 GCF_000313985.2 Echinops telfairi
CCCAAAGGGCTTCCCCAGGCAGGAAGTAGAGTTGCCCATCTAACTGACCGGAAAGGATACACCTGGAGAGAGGGCAGGCAGGTGTTGGGGCAGCTGCAGGAGGCATAGGCCAGGCTGGAAGTGGCTGCCAGCGTCCGGGGTGTGTGTCCAGAAGTGTGTGTGGGGGTGGGGGGTGGGGGTGGGAGTGTCCCATCATGAGACTAGCCCGACTAGTCCCAGGTTATTCGGCCTGTCCCATACAACCTTCCCCTGCTCCTTGTAAGGAGCCTCCCCACAGTCTGCCCAGGACACGGAGCTGGTCTCCTGAAAGGGTGATTGTGTATGCTCTCTCTCCCAGGTCTGTCCTCTGATAGAGGGAGAAAGTGTGGGCAGGGAGACCCACACAGATCAGGAGAGGAGGGGGGGCATCCCCTATAACAACAGCCATGATTACTTTTAGGTTTTCTCTGACTACTCACACCATCTGGGGTGTTTTCTCTGGCCGCAAGGAGGTCTGGTGGTGCGGTTGGTTTGCTCGCTCCAGCCCCACCAGTCAGCTGCTCTGGGGGAGGGGAGGAAATTGAGACTATCTGCTTTGGTAAAGATCTTCAACCTTGAAAGACCCCTAGAGGGACACTGAGTCATAATGGACTTGATGGCGCTGGGTTTGGTGGGCATTTGACCGGTTCTCATGCCGTCTTCCCTCCATGCTCCAGGATCAGTAAGGAGACCTGGGTGCCATGCCGGCCTGAACTCCGAAGTCCCACACGTCACTTGCCACTAATTATAGAGCAGAATTTAGGTTAACAGACTTCTTTTTAAAAAGGCAAATGCCCCTGAGAAGATAAAGTCGTGGGTCACTTATACCTTCCTGCAAATTATTTTATAAATTTAATCTGATTGCTCTCACCTTCCTCCACCTCCACCCCCACCCCCACCCCCATGGGAGCATAGGGAGAGGGTTGGGCTGGTAGGGAGCTTCTGCCAGAGACAGGGTAGCTGGAGGGGGGAGTGGAGGGCTGAGGCAGTGTGGAGAGGGGTGCCAAAGGCTGAGCCAAGGGTTTTCTTGGACCGGGAATACCTGGTGAGTGCCAGGTGTGAGTTAAGATGCTAGGGCCCTTAGGACTTCAAAATGGGGCTCAGTCAAAGCAGGGTGCAGGCAGTGCCCTGCCAGGTGCTGCTCAGGGGAGAGGGTCCTTGTGTGATGGCACCCAAGACTCGCGCATGGTCTGCTCTCCTGGCATTTGACCCAAGATACCTAAGGGGCCTCCAGCTTCCAATTGGCTTCCCAGACCTGACTCCTTAGCAGCCACATTTCACACCAGAACACAATAAAAGCTGCTTTCTGGTACTCAAACAATAAAAACCTCACCTATTCAAAAATATCTTCCCTGCAGTAGTTCATGTGCCCAAAGCCCCACCCACCAAGGGATGATATCCCAGGAGCCCTTTCTGACACATGCATTGCTGTGCAGATTGCTCCCTAGGGAAGGGCGTTCCCTAACAGGCAGATGGCTGGGGATTCCATAACACTTGTCTGAACTCCGTCCAGGGTTGATCATGTCCATCCATGACTGCTGGCAGGGCGCCTCCTATCTGAGCAACTGGGGAAGGCTCAGAGGTGTTTGTGGGTGTGAAGGCCTTTTGGGACCTGCACAGAGAACCCAGGTTTGGTTCTTGCTGCTCATGTGATCCTCGTGGGGCCAGAGTAGGGGAGGGTCCGTGATGACCCCATTTTAGCTCAGCTTGGGAGCAAGTGGCAGTAGCCCAGGTCTCCCGATCCTATCAAATCCTCTTCCACCTGGCCCACCTTCCACCCTTCAGGCCCTCTCACGCCCCCCACAGGATTTGAGGGAGGTTGATGAAGTTCCCTCACCCCACCCAGGCTGGTTACTTCTCCCTTGCCTTGCTGTAGCTACAGAACTAGATGTACACTGGGTCCTAAGTGCCCTGCGGTTGAACCCCCTCTGTGCAGTGAAGGCAAAGGCTTTCAGTCAAGAGGTTCCCAGGCAGATGTCACAGTTTCCCTAGTGATCAAAACACCTCCTTGTGACTGCAAATCACTCTTAACGAAGCTCTTTCTCACGTGGTGTACCATATGATTAACCCCACCCCCGCCCCGCCCCGCCCCCACGGCAGGCAGCACAGTAGCTTCAACTTTAAGGACCCAAATGCCTTAACCCCGCTGAGCCTGGGGATAGCAATATCACCACCATCAGCATGATTCTCAAAGCGTGGGAGAGGGGGCTATAGAATGGTGCCACTGAATACACAGGGCACACACATCTTCCTGGAATTTTACTTGATGGTTTGGAAGTGGGGGAGTTTTAGAATAAAACTTGGATTTATTCTGCAGCAGAATGCAAGCCTCGTAGGTATTTAAAGATTTCAAAAGAGAGTTTTGAAAAAAAGATGTCATGCTTCTGGTGGGCTGCCGCTGGCTACACCCCCATATCCCAATGTCTTGGACATGTGATCACACCCTAGTGCACCATAGAAGGGCCTCAGTGGGAATGAGGGAACAATGCTGCCTGGCATGTAGTGGGCGGTCAGTAAAGGGTGGCCCGCCTTATGGTAGCAGTTGAGTGGCTGGAGGCAGGGAGGAAACCAGCCCACACAGATGGCAGAACTGACACCAACTGCAGACTCACCATTCAGGCCTCTGGTGCTGCTGACCGTGTCCTTTCCCTGAGAAGGGAGGGACTTTACCATCTGCATGCTTCCACTTCCGGGACCACCTCCCCAGTCCTCCATCTCATCTTAGAACGCCCTGGTGTCAGGGCGGCTGCATTCCCAGGGTCTAGCCCCGTGGGAGCACGCATGTGACTTCCAAAAGCAGGCAGCCCTGGGTGGAGTCAGCGCCAGGCACGTGGTTTAGATGAGCAAACCCCGGCACCATGAAAGGTGTGGGCATAAGACTAATGGGTTCTGGGTGGGAAGAAGAACCGCCTAGGGTGGGCGATGTTCTCAGGAGTTTGGGGGTGGGGTTTAGCACAATATCTGTGAGATATTGACTGGGCACATCAATTGTTTTTCCCTCAACTGTGTCCAAGGTGACCGGTCCGCTGCTTTGCAGCCCCTTTCAGAGCTCAGCTTCCTGGGTCCGGGTCAGGACTAAGTTGCCCTGAGCCTTGCCAACTTGTAGGTAGGGCATTGCATGCCTGGAGAGCGTGGAGGTCTTGGGGAGCCCCAAACCCTTCCTCCTCCAGGCCCTGGTGGGCTGGTATTCCTATGTGTCTGCCTCCCGAAACGAGAGGCGCTCGTGGTGTGAATCGAATGATCCAGATTTATCTAGCTTCTACTTCCTGCCAAGGATGGGGTGCGGCTTGCGGGAGTGAGGGGTGGTAGCCCCTGACACACTACTACAAAGAATTCCATGAGGGTGGTTAGTCTCCCATGTCACAGATGAGAAACGGATGTCCTGGAGCTCTCTGTGACCTGGGACTCTGCAGTACCAGAATGGCCTAAGGCCGTAGTACAAATGTCTGGCTTCTCCCCACCTGAAGGGCCGAATTTTCCCTGAGCTGACATAAGTTGCTGCTTTGGCCAGCTTCATTGTGATGCTCTCGAAACCTCCCATAAGCTCCGCTGAGCAGTTTGGTAACCTCCCACCTAACTTTTGAGTCCTGGGACTCAAACCTGAGTCTTCTGAATCTAAGGCCAAAGTTCTTTTCAGCACATCCCAGAAGCTGAATATCTTTCACCTCCCTGTGCCTGCCATACCCTAAACTTCCTTCCAATGAACGAATGAAGGAAGGAACCAACTGTCAGGCCCCAGCTGATTCCTGTGGGCTAGGGGCGGGGCCACACCCTTTTCCAGAGCAAATCAGGCCCGTGTCGTTTTCAGAAGAGCCACTGGCAGAAGATCCGGACCATGGTGAATCTGCCGGTCATGAGCCCTTTCAAGCGGCGTTACTCCTGGGTGCAGCTGGCGGGGCACACAGGTGAGCACGGGGTCCAGGTGCAGGCGGAGGGTGCAGGGCCAGCAGGAGGATGGGACGCGCTCATTGGTGGCTGTCCGCAGGGAGTTTCAAGGCGGCTGGCACCAATGGGCTAATCCTGAAGCGCAGCTCGGAGCCGGAACGCTTGTGCCTGGCACGGCTGATGGTGGATGCGCTGCAGGGCTGCGTGCCAGCCTTCCACGGGGTGGTGGAGCGCGACGGTGAGAGCTACCTTCAGCTGCAAGACCTGCTGGATGGCTTCGACGGGCCCTGCGTGCTTGACTGCAAGATGGGTGTCAGGTACACAGAGGGCTGGGCGGGCCGGGCGGAGGCCCCGGCATGCAGTAGAGGGGTATCCACCTGCACCCCCCACGCCCACCTGCCGCCTGCTCCCTGCCCCACAGGACGTACCTGGAGGAGGAGCTGACCAAAGCCCGGGAGCGACCCAAGCTGCGGAAGGACATGTACAAGAAGATGCTGGCGGTGGACCCTTCGGCGCCCACGGAGGAGGAGCATGCGCAGCATGCTGTCACCAAGCCGCGCTACATGCAGTGGCGGGAAAGTATCAGCTCCAGCACCACGCTGGGCTTCCGCATCGAGGGCATCAAGGTGAGCCCGCGATGCCCACTCCCACCGCAGACCCCCGCCCCCTCCCCAGGGGTGCCCTCTGACCTTGGGAGTGACACCCCAGGGCGGGGCGGGGCCTGATCCTTTTCCCCTGGAGCAGGAGTGGGTGGGGGCTCTGACCCTCGCCGCCCCACTTCTAGAAAGCCGATGGCTCCTGCAGCACGGACTTCAAGACTACAAGGAGCCGAGAGCAGGTGACTCGAGTCTTTGAAGAGTTTGTGCAAGGAGATGCTGAAGTACTGGTGAGCGCTGGACCCCAGGAGCCTGTAGTCTTTGGGAACCTGACACCTAGGGGTGCCCAGGGTCGCCTGGTTCTAGTGCCCAGTAGGTCTCCCTCCCAGCATAGCATTTCTCACGCCGTGGTGTGGTCATTGTTCGCCCTTCTGCCCATTCCGGTCTCGGCACCATGTTTTCCTCACCACTGAGCCCAGCGTGCCCTTGTTAGCAAAGGTGCACTGAGCTTAGCATTGAATTCATTTGACCTCCTGCCCTACCCTGCCCCTCTAGAGGAGGTATCTGAATCGCCTGCAGCAGATCCGGGACACCCTGGAGGTCTCTGAGTTCTTCCAGAGGCATGAGGTATGAGAGGCCCTTGGGTGGTGGTGGGAGTGCGGGGTTGAGAAGGTCAGTGGCCTCTAAGGCTCCTGGGGAGAGAGGGTGAAGACCTGGGGTGCCACCGTCCGCAGCCTGACCGTGCAGAGCCCACAGGTGATCGGCAGCTCCCTCCTCTTCGTGCATGACCACTGCCATCGCGCTGGCGTGTGGCTCATTGACTTCGGCAAGACCACGCCCCTCCCCGACGGCCAGACCTTGGACCACAGGCTGCCCTGGGAGGAGGGCAATCGTGAAGACGGCTACTTGCTGGGATTGGACAATCTCATTGGCATCCTGGCCAGCCTGGCCGAGAGATGAGGTTGTGCCTCTATCTCCACTTGGCTTGGCAGATCTGACTGACAGACCTGCGGCTTCATCCAGGCGGTGCATGCCGGGGAGAGACCTGGAGAGCCCTCCACCCGCCGGGCTGGCGGGTTAATTCACAAGGCCCTAGGGGCCAGGTGACAGCTACAGAGGGGCAGCTCTGCAAATGTGGGGGTGGGAGGGAGGGCTTGCGCTCCCAGGGACCCCAGTGTTCCCAGAGGTGAATGACACTACTTTGTGGGGAAGGGGGCACAATGGGCTGCTTCCTCAGTTGGGCTTTTCTGAAGCAGGGTGGGAGGGTGTCTGCTCTCTGGGGACCAGATCATCCATTTTACTTAACAGGCACTGCTAGCCAATCTGCCCCGCCACCCACACTACAACGGCCTGCCCTTCCCAATAAAATCAAAGATCCCAGCATGCCTCCTTCCCACGTCTCCTCTCCTCAGTTCTCATGTCTGCCCAGGCCACTGGAAGATGGAAGAGAAAATATCTTTCTGGGCGGCATCTGCTGAGGCAGAGACAGCTCAGATAAAGGGTACTCATGGTAGGCCGGCCATCCTTCCTGTAAGAGGCCAATGCAATCCTGCACCGGACACCTTTCCCGGGAGCCTCAGGCACCAGAGATCAAAGGTGGGGAGTGTCTTGGCCCTTCCCCAAGGTGTCTAGGGGTGGTTTCCAGAATGGGCAGGCCAGGGCATGCACCACAGGCCATGGTGGGGTGGGGGTGGCGGTGCAGAGGCTGCTGAGATGACAAGCTACCTAGAGGCAGGGGCCAGAGTGCAGGGAGGAGCCAGTGTCTGAGTCCTGACCCTTGGAGCCCCTTAGGACTGAGGCACCATAGGTAAGATGCCAAAGTTTCTGAGGTTGGAGACTTCGAGATTGCAGTCGGGGGCCAAGGGTGGTCTCTCCCCAGCTCTTCAAGTTCTCCAGTCACAACTCCCGGGGCTGTAGTGCACTTGGACCCTGCAAGCACCCTCCTGGCCCCGAAACCTCTTTCAGGTGGACCCCAGCTCTGGCAGGCGTGACCTCAGCACATTGGGGTCCTGTAACAGGTCAGTTGGAGAGAGGGAGCTAGGGAGTTGCTTTCTGGCTTTCCTCCTGATCCTCCAGACCAGGACGGGGCCACAACTGGGAACAGTACTGAAGATGAGCCCAGCTCAGGCTGGTGCTGCCAACATCAGGTCAAGTCGATACTGAGTCATAGTGACTCTGTTAGTCCAGGTAGACTAGAGAAACATCCAGAGACACTCGTGTGTAAGAGAGAACTTTATATCAAAGAGCAATTGTACAGTAAGGAAACCTCCCAGCTCAGTCCAGATCAAGTTCATAAGTCTGATATTATCCCATACGTCGATACTAGTCCATAAATTGTTCTTTAGAGTCACACAGCCATGCAATGACACCGAAAGCAGGAAGATCACAGGCCTGTGGGTGATAAGTCTTGTGGATCCAGTGGCGATGGAAGTAGCTCAGTGCTGGCATGGGTCTCCACGTGGCTCCTCCAGCTCCAGGGCTTGTCAGCAGGAATATGAAGCAGAGAGTCTGGCCTCCAGTGAGCTATTTAGCTCCATAGCATCTCCAAATGAGGTCATCAAGCTGTGAGCTGATTGACAGACTAGACTCCACTCCTTTGCAAGTTGACAGGAGATTATATAGTGGCTACAGTGACTCTATAGGACAGGGTAGAACTGTCCTGTGAGTTTCTGAGACTGTAGCTCTATGGAAATAGAAAGCCCATCCCAAGGAGCTGCTGGTGGTTTCAAACTGCTGACCTTGCACTTAGCAGCCCAATTTGCCACTATATAACCACTATGCCACCAGGCCTCCATGCTATGCCCACCCAGGATCTTGAAAACCATCTTTTCCTGGGCTGCCCTGCAGATTAACAGATTCGGAACAGTCCCTGGGAGGGTTCATCCCACCACCTCCAACAATGAAATCCAGCCCCTCTTGGTGGGTGCAGTCAAGGTAGGGCATGTAGCCTAGTGAGCTCTCCCAGAGCAAACCCCAAAGGACCTGCACCACGAGGGGCAGGGGGAAGGGTGGCCAATGAGGTCCACCAGGCATAGCCTCCCATTCTCTCACATGAGAGGCCCAGAAAGGACACGTCCCAAGGTAGGGGAAGACCGGGTGTGCCATCCCCAGGAGCTGCAAGAAGGCCTCTGAAGACATCAACTTAAGCTGCAGCCAAGGACCAGCCCCTCTTGGGAACAACTGGTCCTGTAATGAGTTTACAACAACACATCAGTGCTGACTAAATGCAGCAGCAGCAGCTGCCGCTCCCCTGCCTCCCTAGGACCCGAAACCAGTAGATCCTGCTGGCCATCTGAAGTCTCAGAGCTGGGCTACCTGATTGGGCTCACTGCAGCTCAGCAGGCTGTTCTGAGTAGCAATGTCCTTATGCTCTGAACTCAAGCTCTGATGTTTTTGCTCGATCTAAAAATATGAGGGGTGGGTGGAGGCTGTTCCCTAAAGAGGGAGATGGCCTGGGGCAGGTCCCGGAGATGTGGCTGGGTCTCCCAGACTCCCAACTTAAAGAAGTGATTTTCTTCCTGGGAGTGACAGCTGTGGGCAGTGTCGGGGGGCCGGCTACAGCAGTCCTGTATAGTAGCCAGAGGCTTTGGGCCAGGCAGAGGGTCCATCTGTCCATGCAGGACTCGGGACACATGGCTAGGATCTTAAGAGGGACCTGTGGGCTCCCATCAGTTGCCATTGGCCATGCCTCAGGAAACTTCATGTCCCCACCAGACATCAGCTCCAGCAGACGGGCTGGGCTTGCCAAGTGGGTAGTACACATACCCCATCACCAGTAGGGAGAGAAACCATGTTCCAGGCTCCACGTGACTGCAGAGGTCCTCTGTGTCCCTATACCTGCTTACCTCCCAGCCCCAGGGTGAAGAGAAGTTGTCCCTGCTGGCAGTGCTAGGTGCGGCCGCCCACCTTTCACGCCACGAACCCCCTGGCTCCAGGTGTCCCTGATGAGGAAATTCAACTTCCACGAGGACACTCAACTCCCTTGTCCTGATGAGAGCTGAGTTGTGACAAGACCTGAGGAGGCAATGGGTGCAGCTTTCCTGAGCTCCCGGGTCACGTGAGGAGAAGGGTTGGCTCACCCTAGCTCCAGCAATCTGCTTTCCATCCCCATGTCGTTCTGCTCCTCCACCCGCAGCCAGGATCCTGCACCCTCTCACCTCAATAGCCACCTGCAGAGAGCTAGGGTCCCCAGGAAGGTCAATGACTACTGTCCCTTGTACACCTCCCCAGCAGCACCATGGCCCAGGGCTCTGAGGGGAAACGGCTTGGAAGGGAGTGGATGGTTGGGCCTGGGGAAGGGCCCCAGAGGTTCTGGTACCCCTTAACCTTTCCTGCTCTCTGAATCCCCAGCCAGCCCTCTGAGAGCTCTGAGCTCTTGTGTCAAGACACCTCTGGGTGAAAGCCCCTAGGCAGTCTTAACTGGCACCCAGAGAGAAGGCAGGGGTGGGGTCAAGAGGAAGGGTAGCAATCGGCGGAGACCTTCCTTTATGTCCTTGCAGAGGCCCCAGCCAATTTGGAAGGGGTTCTATCTTAGGGTTCCTAGCACCCCAAATACGGACTGCAAGCTGAGTCACAGTGTGGCTGGAGTAACAAACAGTTATTCAAGTCTTGAAAAAGAAACCCTGGCTCTGTCTCAACTTAGGGTTGTAATCTTGGACAAACTTTGAGCTGCTCAGTGAGCTCTGGGCCTACCTCTGCGCTCAAAAAAAGCGGGTTTTGAGTCAGATGTTCTGAGTTCCATGATTCACTTGGGGGCAGCGGGTGGAGGCAGGAAGCAGGGGAGTGTTAAGAGTGACTAGGCTCTCAGAAGAAGGCAGATGCCTTACCATTGACAGGGGAAACCTCTGTGAGCCTGGGGGTCAGAGGACAGGCCTAGGCCAAGCCAAACTACACCTGGTAGTAGTAGGGGTCGGGAGTCCAAGCTGAGATACAAAGCTTGCTCACCTCGGGCTCCGGGCTAGGTGGTCTCAATCTCCACATACCCTAAGACTTCTAGTTCATTGCAGGTGGAGGGAGCAATATACAACCTCCACCCCCACCCCCACCCCTGCGCAGATTACACTCTAGATGCTCATTAAGGCAAGTACTCCCAGAGCTCCATCCTTAGGACTTCTGAGCAGCCCAGCACTGCTCAGCCAGGGAGCAACATCCTTTGTCTGTCAGCCATGAATGGCCCCTGGGGACCCAGAAGAGTCTCATTCTGCTGGCAAGTGGGGTGGGGTGGGGTGGGGGTCTTGCCTGCCCATGGGACTAAAACGAGCTCATCACAACTCAACCCTGATTCAGTCCTGCCTGCTCACTCTTACTGCCATCAAGTCAGTGCTGACTCAGAGTGACCCCTGTGGGTTTCTGAGACTCTAACTGTTTACAGGAGTAAAACCCAGTCTTTCTCCTGAAGATCTGCTGCTGGCTTCAAATTGCCGACCATGAGGATCGCAGCCCAACTCGTAACCACTACACCGCCAGGCCTCACTCTTAGTACGCCACATCTAGACTCAGTATCCACACCCCAGAAAGAAGTCAAGAGGTTAAGTGTTGAGGTTACCACTACAGCTACCATCAGAACCAGAAAGCCTGGCAGGGGAAAAAGAGGTCCCTTTAGTGGGAAGCTCCTCTCTGTCCTTCTACCCACCAGTTTCTACATTCCTCTGCACTCAGCCCGAGTGTGGATTTTCCATGATCCTTTCGCAATGAACCTCCATCAAAGCAGCCTTCCTGAGAACCTCCTAAAGACTTTGCATCGCACAGGACATCTGTCACTTTGCACATGGGGGCGCTTCAAGAAGTTCATGCACCAATGGAAGGAAAGGATAATGGATTTTTTCTCACAAACTTCTTGAAGCCCCTTCATATGTATCCATCTCCCTGCCCACACTGGACTGCCTCTACCTTGAAGTGGAGTAGAGCAGGCACTGATGCCCGCCTGTGTCTCCTGTCCTCAGCCAGCACACAACAGGCCTCAGTGCCAGCCTTACCAGGCCCCAGAAGTCCAGACCGGACAAAAGCAGGACAGAGCCATGCAGGTAACATCCTTGCTAGATCCATGCCCTCTAGCACACACATGGCCAACCAGAGTTCGGCGGGCCATTGGCAGTCCTTCAAAGGGCAGTGACTGCATTGAAGTGCATTGGGATCTCTGTCCACAGCTGGCCAAGGCTGTGTGTGTATAGACAGGGGTGTCATGCTAGCCGCGTGGTTAAGGAGCAGGAAGAACAGAACCAAGAGTTGAAAATGAAGGTGAATGTGAGGGCCTGAGGGACTTCTGTCAATTTCAGAATTCACAGCAAGCAGTACTTGACCAGCACCTCCAAGTGCCCCATACTGACATCGGAGACAGCCCAATTCCCAAGCAGGTTTCTGCTGTGCAAAACCAGACACTGCACAGGGCAGAGCTGGTGGCTCAGCCTGGCATGGACTCAGGGACTGAAGAAAAGGGCCAGGAACCCTGAGGGGAAGGAGCCCAGGCCTGCCAGGGGCTGCCGGTAGAGCCCACTGCCAGAGTGTGTGAAGGAGACCCCATCTCCCCAGTGGTGCAGAGGATGTCAATCTCTGAGGCACAGCCCACTGGAAATTGAGAGGATTGGCTACAAAATGGGATGTGGGTAGATAGGATACGGCTGCCTCTCGGCTTGGAACTGGCTTGTGAATAGTAGGAAAGCTGGAATCTCCCTGGAAGTCCAGTGTCGGCCTCCTCCTCGTGATAACCCAGTGAGAGAAAGCTGATGGGGCCATCGAGGAGCAATCCGCTGGAACCTGAAGGGTTGGCTGGGACATCACCTGTCTGTACCTGTGGTCCCAGTGTCCTCAGGCTTTAAAGTGGGAGAGGCCCTACCCACACATGCCATTGCTGTGGGAACCCAGATTAGGTGTATGTCAGGTGTTTGGGATCAAAGGTTCTGGGAGGCATTAGAATAGAGCCTAGAAGGTTGGAGAAATGTAGATTGGGTTGCTCCCCTCCAGTCAAGTCTCTGATTCTATAGGTTGGGGACCACTCAGAAACTCAACCTCACTGCCACTCAGTGGTCGCCAACTTTCTGAGACTGTAAATCTGGGTGCGAGCAGACAGACAACCCCGTGGGGCAGCTGGCGAGTTGAACTGCTGGCTTGACAATGAGCCCGCACGCTAACCCACAGTCACCAAGGCTCCTGTAGGTTGGGGAAGGGCTTGAGAATGTACATTTCTGATTATCAAGTGGAGCTGATTCTGCTGGAATTACACCGAGAACGACTACTTTAAACCATCCCGGATTCTCAAAGTGGCGTCCCTTCAGCTCGCATTCGAGAAACTGTTGCGATGTCCGGGTCGCCAAGGAAACTCTAGGGAGCTTTAGTTGAGTTTGTGCTTTCCAACTGCAATCCCTGAGTGGCACAAAGGGGTAAGCGCTGACTACTAGCCATAAGGTTGGCAAACCCACCCAGCGGCGCCTTGGAAGACAGACCTACAATCTACTTCCCAAAAATGACCCTCAAAACCTTTGTGGCAATTCTACTCTGCGCGCGCGCGCACACACACACACACACACACACATACTCACACAAGGAGTTGTCACGAGGATGCCTCGACTCCATGGTAACCAACAACACTGCTCTCTCCGACCCTGCCAGCCTTTCAGAGGCACTCAGGCCTGCTCTGAGGCTGTAATCCCACTTCACCTCCCTGGGCTGCCCAGTCGCCCGCCCCAGGGGCGCACCTTCTCTGGGAACTATTGCCGCCGGCCGCGGGTGGGGCGGGTCGAGCCCAGCCCTGGTTCCCCGGCCCTGCGCTCACGCTCGCCTGGGGTGCGGGGTCCTGCCACCTCCCGCCTCCCCTAGCCCCCGCGGAGCGACAGCGGAGGATCTGTCGGAGGCGGGTCTCCAGGTCTCGGGCCGCCCCTGTCCGGGCCCCCCGGGGTGCTCAGAGCTGTGTGCCGCCGCCGCCGCCTCCGAGGGATGGCAGGGCCCCTGACGACGCCCGGGAGACCAGGGGTGGCAGAAGGGCCGGGGCTCCCAGCCGGGCGGGGCCGCGGACAGCGCGTGCGCCCTCTTGGAGAGGGCTAGGACCCCCCCCCTAGTG
>NW_022103915.1:98783433-98802476 GCF_000313985.2 Echinops telfairi
CCCCGCCGCTGCTTGCGACTGCAGGCTGCGCTGGTGGAGACCGTGGGGACCCACCAGAGTCTGGAAGCCCCCAGGGAGGCTGGGTCCCGCCGTTCCGGCCGCGACTTCTGAGTCGAGTGAGCACTGCACAAGCGAGGAGCCCGCAGCTAGGCTGCGGGGACCCAGGGGCGAGGCGACCCAGGGGCGGGGACCTCCGGGTCCCAGGGGTCTGGAGCTGGCTGCGTCGGGGACGAGGATGGCACCAAAGTTGCCTGGAGCCCCAAGCTGGAGCAAAGAAAGGCGCCTGGAGTGTTGGGGGCGGGGGACGGCAGGGGGCAGGTGTACAGTGATAGACACCCACACTCCTAGCCCTCCCACTCGCAGCCACGCCCTTACCGCCACCCAGCCAGTCCACACGCTCGCCCTAGTGAGGCGGCCGCCACTCAGCTCTGGTGGCTGAGTCCCTGAGGGTGCCTGCTTCTCCCCCGAGAGCACTCCCAGGGGATCCTGATTCAGTCCGGCGCCCGCTGGGTTTCGGCGCCTGGACTCCAGGTGCACCGACGCGGAACTGTGGCTACGCGGATCCAAGCCTCCAGGAGTCCAGGTCGGGCGCCACAGCTGTCCGGTTAGCCTAGGATGGTGCCTCTTGCCAGGTGGTTCCTCAACCCACCTGCGCGGTTCCGAGCTCCAGCTCTCGGCCAGGACTGCACACCGTCCGCTCCAGCTGCGGCAGCCGACTCACAGGGCCACTGGGTCTCCGCCGCGCTCCGGCGCGGAGTCTCGACCCTCAGCATCCCCAGGCCGCCCCAGCCACGCCCACCTCCAGCCCCAAAGCTGAAAGTGGGAAGGGCCTGGTGGGAAGGCTGAGGCTTCAAGAGGGAGCCTTCTGGAGTTACCGACTGGCTGGGTCCCCAGCCATTGGGCTGGCTATGACTATTGGCTGTCCCAAGGATGGGCTAGAGGTGGGGGGCGAGGAGGTGTGCCCCCATCCTTTTGAAGATGGAGCTAGAGAAAGAGCCACACCCCAGGTGCCCGCATGGACTGACTTCGAGATTCTCCAAGACCAGGCAGGACCAAACTGCCCCAAGTTAGGGACTCCAGTGCCTTGCCTGAAACAGCCAAAGCCCTCAGAAACCTGAATTGCTGCTGCAATTTCTTTGCACAACTTCTTGTTTTGTTACGAAAGGCTAGGCTAGACCAGTTGTGGGGTAGCCAAGAGCTAGTGCTAACCCCTAGCCAGTGCACTGGGTGGGCCTCACCTACTGTGGTCACAGCCGGGGAGGGTGGGGGGGCTGCTCTGGGAACCACAAGGCACCCTATAACTGGAGACTACTTCAAGCTGCTGCCTCTCTTGGCTCCTCAATCTCTTGCTCATGATACATTTTGGTGGGGAACACTTTATTGTACTTGAGGTGAAAATGTTAAGTAACAAGTGTTTTCCATTCAATAGTTCATACAAGTTGTTCCACAACCTTGGGCTGCAAGTCTCAGCATTCTTCCCCTTTCCACGGGGTTGTTTCCATTCCTGGGGTTTCTCTGCCCCTTCCTGTCTTCACATCTTTGCTTCTGGGCAGATGCTGCACCCACATTCCTCACAGCCCATCTGAAAGGAGTGTGTGTGTGTGTAGGGGCTCCAGGGCTGCCCCTCTCAGGGGTTCCTCTGATCTCTAGCGGGCCAGTAGTCTGTTGTGATTTTTAAAAAAAATCATTTCATTGGGGGCCCATATAGCTAACACAATCCATATGTCCATCCATTGTCAAGCACATTTGTTGCCATCATTTTCAAAACATTTTCTACTTGAGCCCTTGGTATCAGCTCATTTTTACCCTCCCTTGTGAACTCGATAGTTTATAAATTATGTTTTCATGTCTCACACTGACGTCTCCCTTCACCCACTTGTCTGTCCCACAAGGAGGGGGTTATTACCAATCATTGAGATCGATTCCCCTTCTGCACCACCTTCCCCTTCCCCTCCTGGTATCACTACTTTCTTTATTGGTCCTGAGGGGTTTGTCTGTCCTGGATTCCCTGTTTCCAGCTCTTACCAGTACCCGTATACATGCTTTGTTCTAGCCAGATTTGTGAGGTTGAATTGGGGTCATGATAGTGGGAAAGGAAGCATTAAAGAAGCATAAACACAACTAGAGAAAGTTGTGTTTCATTGGTGCTATACTGCACCCTGACTGGCTCATCTCCTTGTGACCCTTCTGTAAGGGGCTGTTGTGTGAATTTTATTCTACAACTTAAATCCAAACCTTCAATTGTGTCACACTTCTAATTTTAAAGGACTGTGTTTAATATAAAGCAAAAAAAAAAACCACCCCATGATTAGCAACTTGGTAAAATTTGAGTATATTGTACTAGAGGTAGCTACTACATCTAGTGATTTTATTAAAACTCTGGCACCTACATCCTAGTTAACTTTGTAGCTCTCTCACAATGAGGTCACAGGATCTACTCTGCAAGGTTGCTGTAGACCACATGGTTCTCAAAGTACGGTGGGTTCAGGGACATCTGCATTCCCTGGGAACTTGGTTGAAATACAAGTTCACCGGCTTCAGCCTGATTTACAGCAACTGGGTGGGAATGGAGGCAGCAGTGTGTGTAACACAGCCCTCCAGTGTGAGAACTGTTGTGAAGTCACATTTTACATGAAGTCACTTCTGACTCCTGGTGACCGGTGTGTAAAACTCTATGCTATGGCGTGTCCACTGGCTGCTATCTTGGAATCAGGCCTTTCATAGATACAGTGATTGCTTATTAAAGCCTAATTAGATCATTGTTTAGCAGCCCCATTTATGGGCGTGGGGTCTCTACCTACCGACAGGGCCAGGCCTGGCACACTTACCTGGATGATCTGCAAATCTGATGATGAGGCTTAATTCCACACAACCAATAACACCCTAAGATCTCCATGCCAGGACATGGACAACAGAAACTCGATAGACCAGGGATGACCCACTCCTCAGCTCTCGCCTACCACCAGTAAAGTCGACATTGGCTGGGACGGTGCAGGATGGTGAGGAGCCCAGGTTGGTTTTGGGCTTCTCCAGGTCTCTGGCTATTAGCTGATGGACATAAGGAGACTAGATGTTGAACTCATTCAAGGAGCTTTGGTGGTGCTGCAGGCTATGTTCTGGGCTGCTAACCACAAAGTCAGTAGTTCAAACCCATCAGCTGCTCTAGGAAGAACAGTGAGGCTGTCTGCTCCCCTAAAGATTTAGGGGAGAAATCTCAGAAATCCTATGTAAGGTGATGGCAGGGATTTTGGATATACTTCTCTTGGCTGCTGAGAGAGTCCGTCCAGAAGTGGCCCCATTCCCAAGAGCATGGCCCTGGTCTGGCTTTCCCTGGGAACTGGGATCTGTTTGTGCCGGCCCCAGATTCGGAGAGTTGTCCCTTCCCGCTCCTGACTTTTCCCCTGGCTCTCCCTTGGGAAAACCCATCCTTCCATACCAATTCCACACCAACACGTCTGAAGTCAGTCCAAGTGAGAGTCCCAGGACATAAAAAGCATTTTAAACTTTATTTCCAAGCACAGCTGTAACATGCTTATCCTGATTCGGGAAAGTTGTGTAGTCCGTCCTGTGCCCAAGGACACATCCTTCACACCCAGAACAAGCGCTGAGAGGAGCCTGAACTCGACACCAGGACATCATGGTGGGGCTCACTCTGTCCCAAAGCTGCTCAAACCTCGTGCTCCTCGGGAGGCGAGCCTTCTGCCCCTCCGTCCCCTGCCCCTGCCCCTGCGAGGCCTCGTCGGGCTAGGTGAGGTGTTGGGGTGAATGAGTGTCTCCATGTCTCACTCCACGAGCAGCAACTACACTAGGTTTCTAGCACCCCTGAGAGAAGCCCCTGCAGGTGCTGCTGGCGTAGAGGGGGCAACGGAGAGTACAGCTCAAAGCCCTCCGGGAGGGCTGAATTGGGGTGCTTATAGTAGAGGATGTGCTGCCGGAGACCCTGTAAAGAGGAAAGAAAGTTACGAAGAGAAGAGTGAGTGAGAGCCCCTGCACCTCCACCCACTAGGACCCTCGAGCTCTCTAGTGGCTCTCCTCTGGGACGTGCCCCTACCTCATCTGGCAGCAGCCAGGTTTTCTGCAGCATGCTCCTGCGGACAGCCTTCACCTCACCCTGCAGGTGGAACAGGCAGAGGTGGCATGGCCTTGTGGGCTGGGGCCCATATGTTGCCCCGGTGGCCCAAGTCAAAGACAGCACAGTGACAAATGCCTCCCCCCACTCCCTCCTTGTAACTCACTGAGCTCTTTGGGTCCTGGGAGAAGATGAAGCTGTTGACATGAGCCACGGCCACAACATAGAGCACAGGACACCAACGTGGACACAGCCCACCAGTCACCAGGGCCCGGAAGTAGAGCTGGAGGAGGGCCAGGTTGTCCTCAGGGGGATCTGTGTAGCACTCCAGGGCCACAGGCAACTGGGACAGGGAACGAGAGGGCCTGAGGGTGCCACCAAGGCACAGCAGGGTGGATGGTGGAAGATCATCTGATGCAAAACCCTGAGGGGTCGGATTCTGGGCTCCCCCTCCCTCTCTGTGACCAGGATCAAGGGAAAAGACTAGGAAGCCGGGAAGCAGGTGACAAGAGAAGCAGCTTCACGTTTCTACTGTCCATTACTACTTGTTTCTTCTACTCAACATGGAAACTCTCCGAATGTCATCTTCCATGGCTCAGTTACATTACCAAACATTCCAAAAGTTCTGCTTCCTGGGGCCAGCAGTGACCTGCCTAAGGAGTTACTCTTAATCCCACCTAGCCAACAAGGTGAGAAATGGACACACAGTCTATATCCAATGCATTTTACCAGGGTCTCACTTGAAACGGTGAAAAATCCCAAACAACTTGCAGCCCACCCAGGGGTTCCAATTAAATCAATGGGGGCACACCACACGATCAATGATGAGACAGTAATTTTAAGGAGGGGGATTTCTGAAGATATTCAGTGACATGGGAAAAGCAAACATTCAAAGTGACCTCAATTTTATAAAAATATAAAAACATTAAAAAACTGAGGAGCTGATACCAAGGGCTCTAGTAGAAAGCAAAAGCAAATGTTTTGAGAATGATGATGGCAACAAATGTACAAATGTGCTTGACACAATGGATGGATGTAAGGTTTGTGATAAGAGCTGTACGAGCCCCCAATAAAATGATTTAAAAAAACAAAACACGTATGGCCTTTAGAGGACAAGAAAAAGCGAAATCAAAACCTAACAATGGTTATCACACTTGGCAGTGGGATTACGGATGACTGCAATCTTCTCAAATTCCATAAAGTATTTTATATACTTACATATTGAACATGCTATGAATTGAAGTGTTATAATATTTGAGTTCGTCAAATAAGCTAAAATACGAAAAAACCCAAATCTTTAAAAAATGCAAAAGAAAAAAGCAATGAAACACCGAGTTCTCTACAGTGTACAAATGTAAAGCCCTTGATCTGACATTTTAAAGCCTCCGAGACTGCTTCTCAGCCTTGGGTCCAACAAGCTGTGAAACAGATTTGTTCAAGGCATCGCCTTCTCCTTCCCCGCCCCATGCCTTCCTGCCTCTGAGCCTTTGCTTATGCTGTTCCACTGGGCACAGCTTTCCTCCTCCACAATCTAAACTCAGCTTAGCTGTCAGGGCCCAAACTTCTACAGACTTCCACTTCCTTACGACGGGAAGCCCACTTTGGTCTTTCCTCTCTCTGAGTCCTGAACAGGTCAGGACCAGGACAGATTTTCGTAAATCTCTCCTCATCTGGATTGCAGCGCCTTATGAGCAAGCAGCCAGGCCTTGCTAGGGCCTTGACCACCTACTGTAAAGTCACATACTGTGGATTCTGCTAACTAATCCTCTCCGGGACCCATCAAAGCACCCCGCTGCCCAAGACCACCCTCAGGACTGCTGCCAGGCAGAGCACTCACCTGGGTCAGAGGCAGGCCCAGAGCTCGCAAGGCCCCCACGTGCTCCCCAAAGAGGGCGATGCGCAGGGTCACACTGAAGCGCCGCTGCAGGGGGAGGAGGACGAGGGCCCCGAAGAGGTGGTCTCCAAAAGAGACAGCCTCGAAATGCTCCAGAAAGCTGGCATAGAGGTCAGGGAATGAGGCCAGGCCGGGGAGGGGGCAGTCCAGCCTGAGGCTGGGCAGGACTTGGGGCTGGCAGAGCTGGGCCAGGAGGGTGGCCACCAGCTGCTGGATCGAGGTCTCTCGGAACAGCTCACTGTCCACCAGGAGCACACACATGAGGCGTGCCAGGCGGGCAGCAGGAGGCACAGCCCAGAGGGCCCGGGGCCGCCAATTCTCCAGCAGTAGTACCCACTGCAGGGCCCGCCTGGCTGTGCCCACGGTGTCAGTTGCAGGGCATCCCGAGGGTGTGTCTGAGGCCTGGTGGTAGAGATGGATCAGTGGCAGGAAGGGCCAGTCGGTGAGCAGCAGCGGCTCGGTGGGCGCCGGCAGCAGCAGGGCTGGGCGTCGTCCGAGCTCCCCTCGGTACAAGGCCTGAGAGGCAAGCAGGCCGGCTCGGGTCGGGGAGCAGTGGGTCAAGTAGCAGCTGCGGATGCTGGGCAGGTCACAGCAGGCCTGGGCCAGCAGAGCCCCTCGTCCGCACTTGGGGGCCCTGTGGCTCCCGAGGCAGAGGCGGTCTGAGAAGTCGGCCGCCTCTGGACCCCCTGAGGCACGTTCCCTGTAACGGCACCGGAAAGTCTAAAGTGAGGTCTGGAACCCCAGCACCCAGGAGACCTGCCAGCTCTCCCAGGGTTCCCCAAGGCTCCTCCCAGCTCCCACGCAGAGTGGGTAGGAGGTGAGCGACGGAGAGCCGTCTAGCTAGGTCCCAGCATAGAGCTTCCCTGTGCCTCCACTGCCTCTCTCTCAGTGAGGTGGGGACCTACCCCATGCTGAGTGCAGAGGAACACTTAAAGGAATGCCAGTCACGTTTCGCTACCATGTGCTCCTGACTAGTTCTCAGCCACACAGACCCACTGTGTATGGCCAGCCTCGTACACCTTAACTGAAGAGGGCGCTGAGGCTCAGCCAGGGTGTCATTGGTGGAAGACAAGAGAATCCCTCCGCCCAAGGGCTGCCACCAACCCTGGACTCACGGGAAGAACTCTGGCCGGAACACGCAGCTCAGCAGCAGTTCGTGGGCAAGGTGCTCACTTCCGGGCAGAAGCCGGCTCAGCAGGGCCAAGGCCACACCATGGTGGAGGGCAGCTTCGGGGGCCGGCACTGGCTGGAGGGCTGCCTGGGGACAGAAGGGCAAGGAGCAGCTCAGGCTGCGGAAGTGTGGGTGGCAGGGGGGCTCGGGGTTGTCAGAGCAGAGGAGCTGAGGATGATTCCAGGGCAAGTCTGGTGGGAGAAGTGCAGGTTCTAGAATCTGGAGAACGGGGAGGGGGTCCGAGGCAGGAGGGGAGCAGCGGTGCAGGGGACCCACCGCCCTCTGAGCCAAGGAGAGTGCCAGATACTGCAGGTGGGACTCCTGGCGCAGGGCCCACATTGAGGATGGAGTGAGGCAGGGGGCGGTCCTAGGAGCAGCACACTGGAGGAAGTAGTTCTGGAGTCCTGAGGGGGCCAATGCAGCGGCAGCCAGCTGAGGGAGGAAGGAAGAGCGAGCTGGTTGAGTTCTCAAAGTTGACGTGGGTCCCTCCTGTGGCCCAGGAGCACACTCGCACGAGTGTGCCAGGCCAGCCAGGCAGGGAGAGGCACAGCCCAGAGGGCCCACCTCTTGACCAAACACAGAGAAATGGGTGCTGGCAGAAGAGGCCTCCTTCCTCCCCCTTGCTGGCTCCTGCCCCCTGGGCCCCTCCCTGGTCCCTAGGCAGGCACCCAGGGCTTACCCGGCCACTCAGGCCCTTGTGAGCCTGAGACACAGTGTTGCACAGGCAGAGGAGGGCCGTGAGGAACGGGAAGGGTGAGGCTGAGCCCGCCAGGCTGCATGGGGGGCGGCCTCCTGCACAGCCCAGGGACACCAGGCTTGGGAGAGCTTCTGGCGCCGACACGCAGGACTGTGGGTTGCAGAGAGGGGAGCAGGGCCTGTGGGCAGAACGCAGAGGCCGAGGGGGCCGCTGGGAAAGCTCTCTGCAGGAGACTTGGCCTCAGGTGTGCCAGGCTGGGAAAGAACCACCTGGCTGGTCTGTGACCAAGGCCAGCGGGGCTTGGACGTGCAGTCAGTGCTCAGACTTCTGGGGTCTGTCCTTGAACCCCTGGCATCCAGAAGCACAGGGGCCCCAGTGTGGACCGCGCTCCGTGCTACCCTGCCACTTGGCTTCATGGCCCCATGACTGCTGCTGCCAAGGACTGAGGTTTCCCTCAGGAAGCTGGACCCAGGCATCCCACAAGGACAGAAACTGCCCTCACCCTCACCGACAGACAGACATGCCTACCTGAGGGAGTCCCACAGGCTGCCCAGAGCGGGCTGGCTCAGCAGGGGCAGCAGCAGCTCCTCCGACAGGTGCTCCATGTCCTGGAGCCAGTCCCCTGGGCACAAGCCTGGCTGGGGGACCAAGGGCTCATGGAGTGGTGGCCTGGGGCACACACAAGCCGAGCCCCTGGGTTCCCAGGTCAAGCCTCTGATTCCCAACCCCAAGGAGTCGGTGTGGAGCTCCTGCTCTCAGACCTTCTCGAGGGAGCAGTTCTGAGGGTGGTGGCCCTTGGTGTCTAGGGCTCTCAGGAGGCCACGTTGCTGCTGCTAAGGGCACTCTGCCCCTACCACAGGGCTCCCAAAATCCCTTGGGACACTGAGGTGGAAAGGGAGGGGTGAGAAAGTGGGGAGTAGGGAAGGTGGGAAGGCAGGAGTGCAGAGCTAAAGACGGGGGACGGGGTGGGAGAAGGGGGGGTTACACTCACTTGCTGGCTCCAGGCCTGGTAGTAGGCACTTAGGAAGAGCAGGCAGGCAGTGGGCACTGGGCCCAGAGCATTCCACACCTCAGGTCTGGGCAGCAACTTCAAGGTCTGTCTTAGACATGGCTCCACAAGAGGCCGGAGTCCAGACACCTGGGTCCACGTGATTGAGGAAAGGTGGCCTGGCAGGCTGGTCTCAGCAGAGTCGCTACGGTAGGGCCACAAGCCACAGTGAGAAGCTGGCGGTCTCACCCCCTACAGCTCCAGTCGCCCTCCCCCTGTGGCAGGCTGGCCACTGCAGACTTGCCTGCTGGCTGCCAGGGGGAGCTGGGTGAGGAGTGTGAGCAGCGAGGCGATCCGCTGCATGGCCAGGGGCCGGGGGGCCGGGGCGGTGAGCTCCTGGGGCACCACTTGCAGAGCCTGCACCAGCACGGGGTATAACTCCCTGGGGAAAATGGTGACGGACTGTCACTGCGTGCACGGCCACGCATGGCCCCAGCTAGAGTTCACCCAGGGATTTGTACTCTGCTTAAGGAGGCCTAGAAGGGATGAGGTCCTGACAGGATTTCAAGAGGGAAGTAAGGCTGGACCCCGGAATGGAAGGGACAGCCCCTCAAGGCTGCCCTCAACAAGGCATTTCCAGGTCTTTCTTTGGACACAGAATGTGGTTCTCGCCCAGGCCCCGGTGCTCCCTGGCTAGTCCCGACCCTGGCCCTTCCTTGGACCGTGGGGTCCTTTTCTTCCCTCTTCGAAGCCTCCTTGGAAGGGCAGGGGTCTGGACCGGCCCTTCCCCACCTGTCCTCACCTGTAAAGGTCACCGCCCTGGCCATAAGCTGCGGCCACAGCCCACAGGCGGAAGGCCTCAGTGCTCAGCGCCTCAGCTTCCTCGGGGGGCAAGGCCAGCGCCTGGGGGGTCTCGACCAGGAAGCGGCAGAGGCGGCTCCGCAGATCAAAGCTGCTCAGCTGGGGGGGACGACACAATGACAGAGAGCCCAGGGTCAGAGTCCAAGGGGAGGCACCGATCCAGCTCTGTTCAGGCTCCCCGAGGAAGGAGCTGGGTTTAACCTATCCCTCACCACTCTGGGCCACCTCTCTGGGTTGGGCTCTTCCATTCACCCACCTACTCATCCACCCACCTCTTTAGCAAGCACTCATGGGGCACCTTTTCTGGGGTTGTGCAGCTTCCTGATTAGCGCCTGTCTCTATTTGGTTGTGTAGGTTGCTGGCTCCCCTCCCCAAAGGAGACCACATGGCGGGTCTGCACGACCCACTAGCCCCACATGACTGGGTCCTAACTGCTGGCTTCTGTTGCTTTTCTACACAACCGCCCAGCGAGAAAGCAAAAGGCACTCAGGGGGCTCCCGCAGCATCTGGGCCACGCTCCAGCCCACCCTACCCCCACTGCCCTGTGTCCCATGCGCTTACCAGCCGGGTGGCGATATTTCTGCCAGCCAAGGCCAGGACGCGGACGAGCTTCATGGCGGCAGCACAGGGCACTCTGCATAGGCTGGGGAGAGGTGTACCCCCGACAGGGGCCCAGCTGGTAGGCAGGAACTCCTGGACTACTGTCTCCACCAGCCTCGGGCACTCCAGGACCTGCAGAGGATGGGGGGGGGGGGGGTGGGGGGAGAGGAGGCTGAGGGCCCAGTGGGGCCCAGCCAGCCAGGCCCTCTGCCCATTCTCTGCCCCACTCTCTGCCTCACCTTGGTGGCTGACTCTAGGGAATGGCGGGCCAGGCGGATCAGCACGGCCAGGATGTCAAGGACCACAGCCGGTCCTGGGCAGGTCACTTCCAGCACATAGCGCAGCCGAGGCAGCAGGTTGGTGGCCAGGAGCCCCTGGGGACCAGAGAGACCCAGTCTACCGTAGCCAGCCCAGGCCCTCAATGGCACCCACCTCCCTGTCCAACATGTGCTGGACTGCTGTTGGTGATGGGTGAGGGCGGAGTGGTGGAAAGGAAGCTGGTCGGGGCCAGCGGTCTCAGCACCTTTACCTTGATGACGTCCTGGCGGGCTAGGTCGACTGGGGGCTGGCCCCTTTCCTCAGGGGTCTTCCTTTTTGCTTTTTCTGCCGGGAGCTCTTCCTCCTCCTCCTCCTCGTCTTCCTGGCTGGGCATCAGAGGGAACACAGACGCTCCGTGATACCAGGAGAAGGTGCTGTCTAGGAGTTCCTGCCAAAGGAAAAGGGGGCGGTGGGACGCAGGAAGTGGGGCCAGGCCAGGTGATGGGTGGAGGAAGGGCTCGGAAGCCAGGCTCAGGGGGATGTTGCCCGCAGAGCGGGAAGAAAGGGCTGCTGGGCTCTGGGCATCTGGAGAAGGGCTGCTGCCGCCCCTCCACTCTCCCCTCAGCCTGTCTGCCCAGCAGGAGCAGGGCCCTTGACATCCCCAGACCCCCAATCCCAGCCCTGTCATACCTCATCCCCAGGAGCCACCAGCAGAGCCCGCATGGCCCGGACAGCAGCGGCAATGACCCCGTCTACTCGGTCATCCAGTGAGAAGCGGAGCAGGAAGAGGAAGCCCGCGTCCAGGAGGAGGCGCAGGACACTGCCCGCCAGCTGGCCCCCAAACTCGCCAGCCTGGGCCTGAGGGCCAGAAGACAATACCTTGCTGAGCATGCTGGAGTGAGCCTCTGCTCACTAGGCCCCCTTTGACCCTGTGTCTGCCCTGCCCTCATCGGGGCCCAGGCCAGCTGGCCGGGCAGCCACTCACCCTGCTGATGACCTGGGCCAGCACCTGCAGCGCCAGTGCTCTCTGCTGGGACAGCTGGCTTCGGGTCAGGTGGAACAGCTCCTGCAGGGAGTACCCTGCTCTCTGGGGCAGAAGCAACAAGTCAGGAGGCAAGGTGCTAGGCACCACCCAACCAATATCCAGCCACCCCACATGCCAGATGCCGATGAGGTGTACCAGGGAGAGACAGATCAAGAAGAGCTGCCTCCTGCTGTGGCTTCTAGGGCTGCAGGATGTGCACTCAAGGCACCCCTGCATTAGGCAGATGGGGAGGAACGCAGGCATCCACATGTAATTTGTAATTGGAGAATAGGAAAGAGAAGGGGGCTCTGGGCGTGGCCTGGTCTGTGAGCATGTGGAGCTTCAATGAGCTGGCAGGCAGCAAAGGGGAGGTGCACTGGGGAGAAGGCAGCAGAAGGTGGACTTGGAGGGAGGGAGGGAAGGACGCTCCCTGTACAGGGTCTCACTCAGTGAGCAAAGGTGAGCCAAGCTCTCCAGGGCAAGGCCTGGTCTGAGTGGGGCCACCAGAAATCAACACGGCAGCCCCTGGGGGACGGAAAGGTGCGGCCCTGGCACCAAGGCAGAGAAGAGGAGCAATACTATTCTCCGGGACACAGCCCAAGGCGGGGACAGGCTCAAAACTGGCAGCTCTGATGTGAGGGAAAGGTTTGAGCCAGAGAAGATAAATGAACAGCACAGCCATCAACGGGCACAAGGTGGCCGGAGATCCGCTTCCACAAGGCGGTAGAAAGCACTTGCCAACAGTGGCCCAGTCCTGGCCCATGTCTCACCTCTGCCTCCTCTCCATGGTGGTGCAGACCCAGGTGGGTGGGCAGGTCCACATCGGGGGCCAGTAACTCTCCCTGAAGACTGAATCGGGCCTGCATTCTCTGAGGGGGAGAGGACGACAGGCCGGGGGTCACAGCCAAGTCCCCATGCCCACTGTTCACCTTTCACTCCTGACTGTTCGAGGCTCAGGCACTGCATCCATGCCTCTGGAAACGGGGCACTTCTGGCCTTGAGGGCCAGGAAGGGTGATGGGCGAGTGTAAAGCAGAGATGTCCCAGGCTCGGGGAGGAAAGACCCGGGTGCAGGGGCAGCAGGCCCATCTGACCCCTCTCAGGCCGCTGGCAGCTCAGCTCACCTCCTTCGTTTGCTGCTGCCGGAGGGGGGGCAGGTCCTGGGTCCAGTGGAGCTTTTCCAGTTCCACGGTGTCCATGTGCAGCCACTCTCTGTGAGGGCTGATGGGCAGTGCTGGAGCTGGGGGAGGAGCAGGGGAGGATTAACTGAGGGGCCCAGCCATCACCCAGTAACTCCAATCATCTCTCCCAGGACTCAGAAACGGGAGAACCCCAGGGAGCTGGACACAGGTCAGATAGGGTGGACTCTGCCAAGGCCCAGGCTCTAGCCCCTTACTGACTCTGAGTTTATTGAGAGAAATAAGAAAGAGGAAGTTTATTGAGAGAAACAAGAGGAAGAGGTGGAGAAAAGGATAAGACGGAAGGATGAACAAATGTGGTAGTTACATAATTTCATGTCAACTTGTTAAATAGGTTGAAGGAGTGGAGTCTTGCCTATCAATTGGGTCATAGCCAATGAGGCCTCTGTGTGGCCATGGCCTTCTTCTGAGGATTCTGGGAACTCCTGTCTTTGTCCCGGGAAGGCAGGACACACACTTTCCCTGAGAGACATTCCTATTGTCAAGCCACATGGAGCTAAGCTGATGGAGCCAGAGCCCTGGAGCTGGAGGAGCCACGTGGAGACCCACGCCAGTGCTGAGATACTTCCACTGCCACTGGATTCACAAGACTTTCCACCCACTGACCTGTGATCTTCCTGAATTTGGCATAATTAAATGGCTGGATGAGTCTAGAGGAATTTATGGACTACCAGACATATGGGCTAATATTGGACTTATGGACTTGATCTGGACTGGGCTGGAATGTTTTCTTAATAATTTCTCTTTGATATAAAGTTCTCTTTTACACACGAGTGTCTCTGGCTTTGTTTCTCTAGTTAACCCAGACTAACACAACAGAGAAAAAGAAAAAGACCACATATACAGGGAGATATAGAGTCCCACTCTCTAGTACCAGGACTTTACAGTCTCAGAACAGCGGGTAGGGCACCGAGGGGCAGCTACTCTGCTTCCAGGCAGTAGGATGCAGACACACATGTCTGCCACATCCTCACATCTACCCTACCCCTACCCAATCAATTCCTCCGGGGGGCAGGAGCTTCCTGGCCCTCATAATTCCATTTCTTCTCTTGCTAGTCACTAATAAAATGATCCTGTTTCTCCTCCTGGTCTGCTGTGTTCATCAGTCCTGCCTCAGCACAGCCCCTCTCCCATCACGCTGGCCCTTAGAGGCGGGCCAGCAGAGGCGGGAAGAACCGGGGCTAGACCGAGCCAGGCCCAGCAGCTACAGCCAGGCAGGGCTGTGGGGGATGGGACAGGGCCCTGCAGCCATCACACCCTGGGGCCTCTTCTCCAGTCCGGGCAGAGGGAGAAGGAGCAATAACAGGATAAGGAAGCAGGAAGCGCGTGCAGGAAGAAGAGAAGCATCAGCAAATGAAGACTGACTTGAAGCCAATAATGAAGATGAAGGTTATAGATGTCCAAGGACTGAGAAGGTTCTCTCCGATATACTGCCAAGCTTAGGAGACGGGACGCTTTGACGCCCCAAAGATGTCCTAACCTGGGGCTCCTGGCGTCAGCTCGTCTTCCCTCCTGGGCTCCACGGCAGCAGCAGGCACGCGGGGCTCCTCCCTGAGGCCGTCAGGAGGTCCTCCTGCCTTGGGCTCCTCAGGGGTCTTCTCTCCTGCTTGTTCATGGGGGCTGCTCCGAGATCTCAAGAAGGCAACCAAGCTGGGATCTGGAAGCAAGAGTGAGCAGGAGAGAGTGTGTGTGTATGTAGACCCTCCCCAGCCCCGTGGATCCAAAACCCGTGGGCACCTAGGCCGGGACAAGCTGCTGCCCAGCCCTGGCCCACTTCCTGGGCTTGCCTGTGGCCTTCAATGACCCTGCCTCTTCCACCCCGTGGGGTCACGGAGGCCTGCCTGCCCACTGTTCCTGTCACCGCTCACAGTCACCTGGTCCAAGTGCCCATGCCTGTCCCCAGGTCAGAAGCTAAAGTAAACAGCTATGGAATAACAGTGAATGTTGACTGGGGTCAAAGAGAAGGCATTTAGGGGAACAATTCCCCCCACTTTCTCACAGCTATTTATTCAAAAATATTTACCAAACCTTTGCAATATGCCAGGCTCTAGAGAGGCGCTAGGAACACACTGGTGGGTGGCACAGTGTTCAGGCACAAGGTTACAAAAGGAAAGGTCAGTGGGTTAAATGCAACAGCTGCTCTGAAGGAAAAGATGGCGCCCTCTGTTTCTCTCGAGATTTAAAGTCCTCGGGGCAGTTCCACTGTCCTGCAGGGTCTCCAAGGGCTGGGGCTGATGGGTGGGAGATGGGTGCTTGATCTGCGGGAGGGGACCAGGTAGTTTGGGTGCTGACACTGTCGGCAAGCAGGGACAGGGAAGAGAGGTTGCAGAGGACACAAGCCACCAGGTGGCACTGAGTCACCAAGGTGCCCGGGCCTTCCTGGGAGGGCACCTGGAATTTGGACTCTCAAGCGGCCCCATCAGCCAGGGCTGGCTTCAGCCCAGATCTGCTCACGGGGGATGTTGTGAAACTCACACACATCTCCTCTTAGATGCCCCTTTCTTTCCTTCCTTCCCACCCAACACCAATTTTGAGCTGTAGGGCGCCAGCTGAGGAGCTGGGAATCCAGAGTGGGTGTCCCCGACCTGGCACTTCCTGGATGGCCAGCCTGTCGCCACGGTGCGGTGGTGTCCATGGGGGAGATGGAGAAGAGGCTGTCTGGAGACTTTCATTGAGGCGGGGAAGCGCCTGCGTTCCTGCAGCCCATTACATTGCCCTTCTCTCCCAAACCAAACTCTGCCATCCTACCAATTCTGACTCGGGGTGACCCTCTAAGACAAGGCAGAACTGCCACTGCGGGTCTCTGAGACTCTGCCTCCATCCATACAGGAGTAGTTTAAGCCCTCAGAGTGGCTGGTGATTTCAAACTGCTGACCTGTGCTAGCAGCCCAATGCGCAACCATCAAGGCTCCTACTGGAGCCCCGGTGGGGACAAGTGGCTAATAAGCTCAGCTGCTAACTGAAAGGCTGGGGCTTGAGTCCATCCAGAGGCACTTCAGGAAAACAAGCCTGGTGTTATTTCAAAACAAGCCACTGAAAACCCTACAGTCGCCACCTGAGTAACCCATTTGGGACCACTGTTGTTATGTGAAATGGTGGGTGAGGAGGTGGTTGGTAAGTGAGGATTGGGTGCCCAGGGAGTGAGAGCAGCCTGAGAGACCCGGGGGCCACTGTGACCTGGAGGAAGAATTCCGTCAAGTCTTGAGTCTTAGTGTTCTTTCTAAGTCAAATGAAGTCACCACCATCCACCTCCCAGATTAGTCTGAGGCGAGAATGAGACGGTGCAGAGCCCAGCACACGGGGAATGCAGCCCTTCCCCAGCGCGGGCCCTACCTAGCTGAGCCAGCAAGTGCTGCTGCTCCCGCAGGATCTCCTCGGGAGCCATGGCTCTCAGCCTCGCCACGTTCTCCTCATGGATGGTCTGGGCTTCGTGCTCAGCCTCCTGGCCCCGGAGCCCCTTCCCTGTGACCACGTGAGGTCCCTGGAAGTTGCAGCTGCTCCCTGGAAGCCGGCAGCCCTGGTCTTCAGGGACTGGGGTTTCCCAAGTCACAGCACCTGGAAAAGGACAGTGGCAGTCCGTGGCTCTGGCTGGGTCCTGGGTCTGCTTCTCTCACGCCCTTTGACCTGGACACAACTGTCTGAGGCAGTCACGGTCTCCGCAGTCAGCTGCTCCAGGCACTGTGGCCTCAGGACTCTGTGAGGGCTCCTCTGGGAAAATGCTAGATCCGAATGCTTCTCCTATGTGTCGAGTCAGCATTCGGCCCCCAATAGCATGTTGGTCTCCAGCAGTTATACGGATCATTTGTATCTGAAGGGAATCGTGGCCCACAACGTATGCTCTTAGTGTCATCCTTCCCTCCCCCTCCTTGTATCTCAAGGTCAGAGAACGGGCTGTCTCCTCTCTGAATCCAAGTAGTGGGTACAGGCCTCCCACACCAAGTACCCTAAATGAGGCTAGGAGGACTTCCTCTGAAATGGCTCACAGGCCCCTCTCACTAGAGGCAGGGATGAGGTAGAGCCAAGGCGACTCTCTGATCATGTCTTCTGGAAAGACTGCGCCCCTCTGCTCCAGCTCACCCTCCGGCGAGTCCAAGGCAGGCCCAGCTTCCCCAGCGGCTAGAACCCTGGCTGCAGACAGCTGCCTCGCTGCAATCTCTTGCGCAAAGATGCTTCGTTTACCAGGTAGTGCTGGCCTTTCCTAGGGGGAAGAAGACAACCTGGGTGACTGATCCTCATGAACCCACCCTCCCTCCATCCCTTTAGATCAAGGTCTCTCGAACAAAGAGACAGAAGGGACCCGGCTCCACCTGAGGGCCACAACCCGGTCTTCAGCAAAGTAGAACTCTAATGGGCACACAGGCCTCTCAGTATCAGGCACTTGGGATCTTCCCAGGCTTGCTGCCAGGGGATCTGTAGTGCTGGGCAAGCGCCGGACTCCTCTGAGGGGCTGAGTCCCCTCTTCTGAGACAATGGGGATGGCGCCGATCTTACCAGGCTGCCCCCAGGATCCAATGAGGTGACGTGCTTAAAGTGCTAAGTAAAGGGCTGCTTGGGAGCGGGAGAGCTTGTCATCATTAGGACTCTCCATGGGCAGGATGCGTGGATGCGGCTCACCTGACCATTCCTGAGCGGTATCCAGGGCTACTTCTTCCTACCTGCTGACCCTGTGAGCGATGGAAGATGGGGGGGAAGGCAGTGCCACTGGCCACAGGCAGCTTCACAGCCACTGAACGTGTGTCTCGTTCCTGCAACCCGCAATGCACAAAGGAGTGAAGACGTGGGGACCTTCCCGCCTGGATTTTGGCCACTAGGACCAACGTTCTCCACTCCAGGGGGTCAAGAGCCCACCCTGCTTCTCAGGACAAGTGCGTTTCTCCCAGCTCCTAGCCTGACTGCAGGAAGGGAAAGGTCCTCCTTTCTGAGGGTCCTCCTCCACCCCCCACCCTTGGCACTCCCGGGTGCCTTGTCCCCCCAGCCAGGAAGAGACGCACTATGATCTTTGTCAGGACGGCAGTGAGGTGCTCATCCTGCTTGTGAAGCCTCTCCTCGGGGTCCTCATCTTCTGGCGGGGGGCAGCCAGGGCTGGGCCGGGCTCTCTTTGGGGGAGCAGGGACCAGAGCTGGGGGTAAATCTGGGAGATCTGAGGGAAACAGAACAAAAACAAACCACCAGACGTGAGGATGCGCCTCCCTCCCCAGGAAGGGACTCAGGGCTGGGAGACACCGTGTGGTGCTGGCTCCAGATGTGTCAACCTGGGCCTAACACGTAACCTCTGAGTTCCGGTTCCCTCACAGGTACCATGGGTGACAGCAGCATGGGTGAGGCCGGTCTACAATAATGACCTGGCAGAAGCCAGTCACAGCAGGAAGAGAGAGCCCTGAGGCGGCACTCTCACTGCCTCTTCAGCCCATGGGTACTCACCGTCCAACAGCACCACATCCCGGGGACCCTGCAGCGGGGGCTGGTCCAGGCTAGCATCGCCCCCTCTCCTACTTCCTTTCTTGACCAAGAGTACTGCCGGGGCTCTGCCAGCTGCAAGAAACTGACTCTGGAAGCGCAGGAGATCCCCCTCGGACTCCCCTGGCTTCGGTCTGGACAGCATCTTGTCACCGCAGCGGCCTCTCAGTGCAATCCTTCCCAGCAGTGCTTCAGCGTCAGGATTCGCTCTCACTCATTCCTACAACATGAATACACATCAGGGCCGTCGACAACCAAACCCTGAGCTCTCAACTGTGCAGCGGAAAAGACCCTCTCTTCCCTGGATCCATGTCCCTTCGTGCCTTGCCCTCATTCCCTCCCTGCTCCACCCTGTCTGATATGATCAGTTTAACAACAGCATTTACTGCCTACTTAGGTTATTAATAACCCGATGATAAAATCCTCAGGAACAAACAACAGGGTTCCTAAGAAGCCTGGCAAATAACTTTGTTCATATCAAACTGGAGAGAATATGGCTGCTCTAAAGGTGTTCAGGCTATAAAAAGCTTTGGGCTGAACAAGATCAGTATACGAAACCAGGTGTGTCTCTCTACACACCAGAAAAAGAGCCATCAGAAAAGGGTATTAAGAAAGCAATTCCAGACAGTGTAAAACAGGACAAAATAATATTAATTTATAAATTATCAAGGGTTTGTGAGGGAGGGGAGCGGGGAGGGAGGGGAAAAAATGAGGAGCTGATACCAAGGGCCCAAGTAGAAAGCAAATGTTTTGAGAATGATGATGGCAACAAATGTACAAATGTGCTTGACACAATGGATGTATGTATGGATTGTGATAAGAGTTG
>NW_022103915.1:98803919-98812632 GCF_000313985.2 Echinops telfairi
TTTTTTTAATTAAAAAGAAAAACTGAACTTTATCACAATGAAAATTGTTTATGTATCAAAGGAAATAGACAAATAACAGAATGGCAGGAGACGTTTGCAAATCAGGTATCTGACAAGGGAATTTGTTTCCAGAAAACAGAAAGAACTTTTACAACTAGGCAATAAAGAGTCAAACTATCCAATTTTAAAATGGGCAAGAAGATATATGAATATTTTCACCAAAAATAAATAAATAAACAAATGAGAGTGAGGGTACTGAGAGATTGGAACCCTCATTTGCTGCTGGTGGGTCTCTAAATACGCACAATCATTGTGGAAAACAATATGGCACTGCCTCAAACAACTGGACTAGAAATTCCATGCGATCCAGTAATACCTCTGCTGGGTGTGCCCTAAAGAAGAGCCATAGCGCAGACATATATATGTACTCCCATGCTCCTCACAGCACTGTCCTCACCAGCAGGAAGTTAGAAACAGCCCAGATGCCCACCGGTAGACGAACGGTTAAAGAAATGGTACACAAGCACAATGGAATACTATGCATCCCTAAAAAATAGTGATGAAACCACAAAACCCCTCTGACATGGATGCCCTTGGAGAAGATTATGCTGAGCGAAGGAAGTCAGATCACAAAAGGACACATGTTGTACAGGACCACCACTCACTTCCATCCAGTCAAGTCCGACCCACAGGCACAGAGTGGTCATCGGATAAGAAATGTTTGTAGAGTGACAGCGAAGAACACACACACATGCCTCCTCCTGGATGGGCGGGAACTAGCTCTGGAGATGGCATGTATTCACATCCAGACTTCACCATGTACTAAATGTGTAACGGTGGGCAACTTATTCTACTATAAGTAACTGTGCCTGTTTCCTCATCTAAACCTGCAGATCCTTGCACCTGACGCATGAAGGAATATATGTAATCATCAGAAGTCATATACATATTGAGTACTAAAATAGTAGTTAGCACTTATTTATACCGCTAAAGAACAATCAAACCAGATCCAATTTCCTGGCAGCCTTGTCAACACCGGGGGAGAAAAGGACTTCAGTTGCCCACCCAGGCAAAGCCCCACCTCTCTCTCATTGCTGAGTGGAGACTGACTCATAGAGACAGAATAGATCAGAGCAGAACCGACCCCCAGGAGTTTCTAAGACTATAACTCCTTTTTATTTATTTTTTGGCCAGCAGGCCAGTGAGCAAAAGAACAGAGCAGGTTTAGAAGTATAAGTAACCTTTTATAGGAAGGAAAAAAATCCCCTTGCCATCGACTCATTCTGCACTCAGAGTAATCCTACAGGACAGAGCACCGCTACACCTGGGAGTTATTTTCCAGGGTTATGCGTCTTCCGGAAGCAGACTGCCTTATCTTTCTCCTGTGGAGTGGCTAGTGGGTTCAAACTGCTGACCTTTCAGTGAGCAGCAGAGCACAGAGCCAGAGCCACCAGGGTTCCTTCCAACATGAGAGGAGGGTCTACAGTACTCTGCGGGACCAGTCAAGTAAAGACCCTATCCAAAAGGCAGCGTGAATCACTGACGTGATGTGACCAGGATGGTTTCAACTGTCTTTAAAAACTACTTTGTCGAAGGTAAACAAGCAGTCAAGTAGCTCAGAAGCAACAAAGCCCACATGGAAGTAGCACACCAGCCTGCATGATCATGAGGTGTTGAAGGGATCAGGTATCTGGCACCAAAGAACAAAAAATCCTATCACTGTGAATGGGGGGAATGTGGAGTGGGGAGCCAAAGTCCATCTGTAGGCAATTGGACATTCCCTTACAGAAGGGTCACAGGGAGGAGACGAGCTAGTCAGGGTGCAGTGTAGCAACTATGAAACATACAACTTTCCTCCAGTTCCTAAATGCTTCCTCCCCACCCATGATCATGATTTCGGGACCATGATCCCAATTCTACCTTAAAAATCTGGCTAGACCAGAGGAGGTACACCGGTACAGATAGGAACTGGAAACAAGGGAATCCAGGGCGGATGAGCCCTTTAGGACCAATGGTGAGAGTAGTGATACCAGGAGGGTGGAGGGAGGGTGGGGTGGAAAGGGGGAACCAATTACAGGGATCTACATATGACCTCCTCCCTGGGGGACAGACAACAGAAAAGTGGGTGAAGGGAGATGTCGGACAGTGTAAGGTAAGATAAGAAAATAATTTATAAATTATCAAGGGTTCATGGTGGGGGGAGTGGGGAGGAAGGAGGAAAAATGAGGAGTTGATGCCAAGGGCTTAAGTGGAGAGCAAATGTTTTGAGAATGATGAGGGCAACAAATGTACAAATGTGCTTGACACAATGGATGGATCTATGGATTGTGATAAGAGTTGTATGAGACCCAAGAAAGGCGGTTGGAGTTGCTTGCTCACAGGACTGTCGACCAGCCGAGGTTAAAATGGTTAAAAAGTATACTGATACATTCCTATAATGGCCACTGCTCAGTCACCCCACCAAATCACAAAAGCAAACAAATTTTCCATCCCAAATCACTAATGAGCATGAGTCTTTGATAATGGTGAAGAAACTTTTTGCTACTTCTGTTTCCAGTATAACATATGTAAGGGGCCTATTTCCAGAGAGTTCTTATGGAGAATGCCATTTAGATGACCTCAATTTAAAAATCCTCTGAGAAGATAAAAAATGCCCCGGGTCACTGCATTTTATCAAATGGATCCAAGGTTGTTTTGATGCGCTGGAAAAGAAATATGTAAGAATGTTATAAAATGTGTACACCAGGAAAAACAAAGTTGTATGAGAACCCAATAAAACAATTTAAAAAAATTCTTTGTCATCTCACAGAGCTATTTGGGAATTGTTCATATAACATTTTTAGAAAAACAAAGTTACCAGGATTTTTCAGTGGTTGATTTTTTTAAAGAAGTAGACCTACAGGCCTTTCATCAAGGTGCCTCTGGGTGGACTCAAACAGCCAACCTTCTGGTTATCAAGGGAGCACATTAGTCACCTGCGTCACCCAGGGAATAAGTGCTTATTTTCTGAGATGACTTGTTACTAAAGACTCCAAGTCCATTTCAATGTTACTTTTCCTTTAAAAAAAAAAAAAGCCGAAAAACACGCTTCCACCCTCTTCTCCCTTTCTCAGTGTCTCTGCCATCCTGAGCGTGGTGTTGCTCCGACTTCACCATGTCATCTCATAAGACTTTTAGGATCAAGAGATTCCTGGCCAAGAAACAGAAACAGAATCGGCCCATTCCCCAATGGATTCGAATGAAAACCGGTAATAAAATCAGGTACAACTCCAAGAGAAGACATTGGAGAAGAACCAAGCTGGGTCTGTAAGGAGCCCCCTGAGGGAGGCACGCATGACCGCATTTCCCCACTCTCAAATCATGTTGTATTGCATTAAGACTTTTGTCCCCATCTGATCAAATGATCTTTTATTGGCAAATCTGATTTATTCCTTGTTTTTTTTTTTTTGCTTCCTCATCAAGTCTAACAATAAATAATGTAAGGCTGTTGGTTTGAAAAAAAAAAAAAAAGCCTTCCAACAGCTTTATTGGCATATCATTCACATATCATACAATTTAGTAATTCAATCACTTTAACACTTGACCAGAGCAGAAAGCCAGGCTTTCTGCCTAGAGGCAGCTGGTAGTTTTGAACTGCTGACCTTGTGGTTTGCAATGCAACCCCTGTGCCTCCAGGGATCATAAAGGGGGCCCAAAGGGAGGCTTCATTAGACAGAGATTCCATAATCTGCTAATAATTCACTTCTCTAAAATTCTATACAAGCAGAAACTATTTACATCAATTTATGAATTGAAGTGACTCAAAAGTGAAGTTCAGCTCACTTCATGGGGTGAAGCGCCCTTGTAGTGTTCAAAACCACCAGCCGCTTGGAGGGAGAAAGAGAGGCTTTTCCACTCCTTTAAAAATATACAATCTTGGAAGCCCACAATGGGCAGTTCCACATGCCCTATAGGGTGGCTATGAGTTGAAATTGAGGGTTTTGTTTTGGTTTAGTTTTAGTTCAGAAGGGTGGGCCATCAGCTACCTTGTAAAAGAAGTTAGAATTGAATTTTAGAATAGGTTGGAAGTCAAAATAGTGACTCCACTACTTATTAGTTGGGTGAAAGTAAGTAAGCTATTTAACCTGTGAGTTCGGCTACCACAAACGTTAATCGTGGATAACAATAACTTCCATATAATGTGAATCTTGAGATTTAAATGGCAGTGGCATGGAAAACTCCGACCAGCATCAAGTTGTAACAGAGGAGCCTTGTTGGCACAGTCGTTATGTGTTGGACTAAGTCCGCGGTTCCAAAACACGTCAGCTGCAGCGAGAGAGCCCACAGGGGCCAGTCTAGCCTCTCCTAGAGGGTTGCTATGAGTCGGAATCGATTCGAGGGCGGTGAGTTTTGGTTTGGAAGCGATGTGATACGTTAATTTACCCAACTATCTCCCTCACGCACTCGAGGGCTGATTTGCATATAGAAGAAATCCGCATTCAAGGCTGACAATATTTTGAACTACGGACTATCTTCCGGCCAAGTCGTAGCGACAGCTAACTGGGTTTTGTCCAAAACCCCTCTGGAAAGTCTCTGGGGCTCTCTATTAAGTCGCAGCCTGTGAGCCAGCGTTCGCAGCTCTCCGAGGAGGGTCCCTCTAGGGCCCTGCGGACCCAGCGACCGCGGGGGCGCGTGAAGTCGGACCTCCGGCCTTAAGAGCAGAGCGTCCCGCGCGCGCGCGCCGCGCCGATGTTGGGCCGCGGAGGGACCCACACCGGGCTCTCTGCACCGGAAATGCCGCGGGGGCTCCCCGCAGGACACGGCCCCGGAGCCGACCCCACAGCGGCACGGGACCCCGCCCCGTGGCTCCCTGAAGCCGGCCCCCTGCACCACTACCTGCTGCTCCAGAGCCCCACGGGCGCCGCCATCTTTCCCGGACGGGCTGCGTTTCCGCCGCCGCCGGGTTTCAGCTTCCGTCCGGCCGCCGGCCCCGCCTTTCCCTGGGTTGGCCACGCCCACTGCCGCCTTCCTTAAAGGACCAGAGGGCGGGAGCGCGAAACCGCCTTGTGCCTTTGCCTCACCACGCAAGGTCCACGTCGACACCCAAGACCCCCATCCTTTGATGCACAGCGGAGACAGGCCCCTCTGCACACAACGTAATGCACTCGCTGAAGCCATCCGTGAAGAAGTCCTCACAATCTGGCCTTTACTCGGTCAGTTTTAGCTACTAAGATTTGGCTAACCTTGGGCCCCCAAGTACTTCAGGACGGGCTAGAATTTAAGAGCGAAGTTGTGTGTGTGTGTGTGTGAGAGAGAGAGAGATGGGAGCAGAAAATGTCGGGAAAATAGTAGTAGAAACTTGGTATTTGCAACTTCGCTCTTAAATTCACACACACACAACTTCGCTCTTAAATTCTAGCCCCGTCTCACACACACACACACACACACACACACACACACACACACTCACTCACTTCCAAAAGCCAAACTCACAACTCTTAGCAACCCTAGAGGACAGACATCTCTTTCTTGGGGGACGGTCATTCCTAGATGAAATTTTGAAGAGGAGACATTTTCTTCCACATGTCTGCTTGCCCTTTCAGAAACCTCAACTTTCATGCTGTCTGCCTACTTCCTAAATGTGCTTTTGGAAAACATTCTGACCCTCATGTGAGTCACTCTGTGACCATAAGTGAACGTGTGTGTCTCTTCTGGGAGTTCATGCTTCTCCTTCATCTTCACCTGGGGACAGAATGACATTGCTATTACTTTAGGAATTTCCATCAGAGGGCATTTGGTAGGTATGGAAACAATCCCCTCCTGCCCTTAGAATCACATCTATTGACAGTTTTCCCAGAAGCCCCCAGGGCAGAGATTCTTCCCTTGCTCTAAGGTGCTGCGAAGCATCATGTTTCTTAAGTGGCACTTGCACATGCTCCACCTCCTGAGTTCATAGCTGGGAAAGAACAGATCCTTGCTCATGGGACCAATGAGAATGCGATGACTACAGCTCACTCTCCTGACAGGCCTCTTGGTTCACTGTCTCATGGTCTCTGAGAGAGGGTTGCCAAATACCCAACTGCCATCAAATCGACATTGGTGGCTCCCCCCAGCACTCCATGTGCTCCGTGGGGCTTCCAATGGCGACCTTTTGCAAGTAGGTCACCAGGCTCTTCTCTTTCCAAGGCTTCTCCAGATGAACTTGAATCTCCAATGTTTTGATGATCAGCTGAGTGTCTTCACTATTTTTGCCACCCAGGGGCTCAGAAAGAGATGCAGGCGATCCTACAATGAAAAAGCTGCAACAGTTGCTTCCTGAGACTGTTGGAAGTGGACAGACGAGAGTCCTGTGACTGGTGGGCGGTGGCTCTTACTTCCAAGTCTCTCTTGGTCATGTCCAGATCTTGGCTTCCTTGGACAATCCTGGGTCCCAAAAGGCAAATCTGAGGGCAGATATCTCTTTCACCAGATGAAGGAAGTGCCAGAGCCCAACGTAGCCTGTCTGCAATAAGGGGCTGGTGCTCCTTCCTCTCACCTGTTTGCCTCCAAACCTGAGGTCCCGTCTCACTCCCCTGGATAGACCAGTGCTGGCTATGGTTCCGCTAGGAAGACAGGAACTCCTAGGACAGCTGCTCCACATTAGACCAAATACATTTCCTGCTGATTTGATTAGTTTCCTACCAAGCAATGCATTTATGAAAAGAGGGAGCTTTTGCAGGTCTGTATTTGCACAGGGAGCCAACTTCCTCCAGAGTCTCTCTCTTTCACACACACACACACACACACACACACACACACACACACACTTTCATCCACCCACAAAACCTCAGTCACATTTAGAGTTTGCACAAATGCACACCCTCCCTCATAATTCACAATGCTCCCCCTCTCACCCACCTACACACCTCTTCCATAAAATTGCACCTGCTCCCATACCCATAGAAGCACATTCCTATACTGTACCCAGAGAGAGAAAGATGGGTGGTATAGCCAGTGAGGAGGGTAGGTGGTGAGAGTATGGCAAACACTCTGCAGGAGCTGGGAATGAAACAACAGGACCCGCCAGTGAAGACCCAGAACCCACAGTCCCCCCACGCTCCAGGTTGAGGTCTTAAGAGTTGAGTGGAGTCTGAAGCAAGGGTGGAGGGGACTCCCTGAGGTGTGATGCTCTAGGGGGGAGGGGACAGAGTGTCTCAGCCCTGAAGCTAGGGAGAGTGAGGGTGGCTGGGTGAGTGGGTGGGTGGGGGCGTATCCAGGATGTGAGTGGAGACTGTGGTGGTGCCCATAACATACCCAATTAGTCTAGTTTGGATGGTGGCAAGGGTTCATCCTTGGTCTGAGACTCCTTTTCTGAGCTCAGGAAACCATGCGGAGGGATTGACAGGAGAAAGGAAGTTGAAGGAGGATTTTTTCTAGTGTCAGCCAGTAGCCAAGAGGAGGAGCCTCACTCGCCCTGGAATCTCAGAGTCCTCTCCGGAAGAGGAGAGGAGGGGAGGGGAGGTGGTGTGGCAGAGAGGGCCTTGAGAAGCGACCATCGGCCAAACACAGGGCTGCAGCAGCCACGTTGCCGCAGTAACTGAAGCTCCAGCAACTTTGACCTCAGCCCCAGACTGTTGTCCTGTTCCAGCGCAGTTCAAACTCAGATACTGTGCGTACGGTGCAGTGCCCAAGACAATTGGCGGAACAAGCCGCTAAAGGTCCCTGCCATTCTACTCCGACGGTACTTCTAGGGACCTTCCTCCTGCTGCCGCCTGGGGGCGCCCCCAGCTGAGTCTAAGGCTGCCACCAGCACTGCTGTTATCATTAGTATAATTAATAAACAAGCACTGATGGGGCCAAGAGGAGGATGAGGCAGGCCCCTGCTGCACAGAAGGAGAATCCCTGGAAAGATCCAACGAGGCTGTAGCAACAAGGGACTGAGGGGCTAGTCATCCTTCCTCGCCCTGGTGGGGTGGGCTTCAGGGGCATAGGTACAGACAGGCAAAGGCAAGAGGAAGGAAGCCCTGGATAGGCTGGGCTTGGAACCCGCTCTGCATCTGCCTGACAGGATGTCCGTGGGCAGAGCCACCCCTGTGATTACTAGTTGCAGGGCAGGCCAAGCTCCAAGCGAGGCACGTATTCATTCATTTCACACGCATCTGCCTATGTGTTTACGGAGTTCCCATTGTTCGCAAAGTGACCTACTGACAATGGCTACTATTGTATTGAACATCGTGAGGATATACCCAGCTGTCTATAGCATGTCCTGGGGGAGTGGGGGCAGCCACAGGGGCTCGATTAGGACGACTGGTAGATTCTCAAAAGATCCAGCCTGCGTCGTGTAAAGGGGGCTAATTCGATAAAACTTAGGGATTATGAAAGGTCTTGGAAATTTCAGGGCTTAAGTAGGCCCAAGTTGGAGAAAAGGGTGGCGAGGCTATTGGGGAAAGGGAGGAGGATATTGGAGATGAAGGGGTAGGGGATGGAGCACAAATCAGGGGACCTGGGGCGAGAGGTTCCCTAAAGAGACTGGAAAGGGCACTGAGAGGACCCTGTGTGTGTGTGTGTGGGGCGGGGGGGGGTCCCCAACCATCAACTGCTGCGCCTCTGGGGGCTGGCGGTGCCCTGTCTGCCAGGGGCCGGCTCTGGAGTCTGGGATTCCAGTGTGGCTCGAAGCTGGGGTGCGGTGAAGGCATCCGGCAGGGCTTTAAGGGCCGAGGGTGCAGGGCTGGGTCGGAGGGCAGCCGGGCCACAG
>NW_022103915.1:98813416-98816641 GCF_000313985.2 Echinops telfairi
GGGGGCTGGGAAGGGGGCGCCGCGGCGTTTCGCCACCGGATCTCGGCCCAGGGGCCCCCGCCCCCAACTTTCTCGTGCCCGAGGCTTTTCTGGCGGGGTGGAAGGGACAAGGAGTGGGGGCGCGGGCTGGTTGACCAGCTGAGGACTTAGGGACTGGGTTTTCCCGCCTCGCTGTCCCTAGTTCTTGGTGTGCTCCTCGCCCCACTCCTAGGAATGCCTTTCTGCCCGCCCTGCTCGCAAAGGTCCCGGGGACTGGGGCCGTGCACCCACGGGGCACCCAGGCACCCTTTGGGCACAGGCGCTGGGACATTGCCCAGTTCGAAAATCTCAGCTGGGCACACTCTAGTCCCTGTTCCCACCCAGGACTTCCTGGTGGCTGGAATGTTGGAGGGGAAGGCTGGATGGAACAAGGGCTTAGGTTCCCGCAGAGCCTCCAGGCATACAGTCACTTAGGGTACCCTGGCCTCTTTGCACACCCCACACATACATGTTGCCCCCCCACCCGGGACTGTTGGATGTGTATGTCCCCCCCACACACACACACACTTGTCCTGTTACTGATTCTGAGTGGCTGAAGGGAGACCCAGGGGGCCTGGGCAGACACTGACCTGGTACTTTCTAAAGACAGCCTCAGCTCTCCTGAGAAGGAAAGGGGGGAGAGGGGGAGAAGTATTTACACGTGTCAAAGATGTTTGTCTGAAGCTCAGAGAGTCTGGGAATTTGCCTGTAGTCACACAGCATAGGGCAGGCAGAAACAGGACTGTATTTCAGCTCAGCTGATACTTTTATTGGCCCATCTTTGCATGAAAACATGCCAGGAAGGGTGTGTGTGGTGTGTATGCATAAAGTGGGGTTCTAGACCACCTGGGTGATCTTAGCTGGTGTGCTCAGGGCCCTGCCCCTCCCTCCTGCCTCCCACCTTCTCAGCTCCTGCCCCTGCACACAGTCAGGTATTAATAGAGCAGGCGGCTGCCAGGAAGGCGGCCATGTGGTTGATCTGACGTGGTTGTGCAGCCATATGTTCTCCACTTTGGGGGAGCACCCCTCCTTCCCTTCCTCAGCCTGCCTTCCTTTGGCAGGGATGGGGGCAAGAGGGGGTGCCAGTAGCAGAGTGCGGGGTCTGGGCTGGCACCTGTAGGCTGAGAGCTGGCAGCCTGTTGCACAGGTTGGGTGCTGCAGTCATCCTCCGGGCAGTGCCCGCCCCCAGCAGGGTGAGGACTCCTACTGTTTCAGCCTGGCTTCATGGCTGGGGCCAGTCCAGACTCCTGCAGCCTGGTTGGCCTGGCTTTTGGTCCTTGGGACTAAACAACTTCCTTTGTCCGGGAGGGATGGGGGAGAGCCTGGCAGTGTGTGGAGACCTTGTCATGCTAAACCAGACCTCTTTCCCTACACACACACACACACACACACACACACACACAGTATCCGGGAGACAGTGTCCCTCCCAAGCAGGCTGACACCTCCTTCCACCTCCCCCCAGGCCTGAAGCTCCTGGGAGCCCCCATGAAACTGACAGTGTCGCAGGGACAGCCGGTGAAACTCAACTGCAGCATAGAGGGGATGGAGGATCCTGAGATCCAGTGGGTGAAGGACGGGAATTTGGTCCAGAGTGTGGACCAGGTGTGCATCTCAGTCATCGAGCAGCATGGGATCTGCTTCCTCAGGTGCGGGCCTGTGAGGGAAGGTATGGGAAGCCAGCCTGGCTGGGGTGGGGGTGGGGCAGGCTGTGTGCTCTTTCCTGGAACTTGGGAGCTGGGGGCTGTGTTGATGTCCCGAGATCTGTTTTTTTGCTGCTGCTGTTGTTGGTTTAATTCTGCAATCTGTGGAACCTTCCAGAAGGGGGGCCATGCTGAATCCATGCAGTCCGTTCAGCAAAGCTGCCCCCGCCCCCCTCTGGCCCCTTGATCCTGGGAGGTGAGCCTGGTGTCTCATTTCCACAGCCTGAAGTCAGTGGAGCGCTCTGATGCGGGCCAGTACTGGTGCCAGGTGGACGACGAGGGGCAAATCCTGACCTCCCAGCCAGTGTGGCTCACAGTAGAAGGTGAGGAGGCAGAGCCACCCGGGCAAGTGGACCTGGAGCAGGTGCAGCCTGCCCTTCACACACCTGGCAAGGAGAGCTCATTAGAAACCAGGCTGCCCTACCTGGGGCTGAGCTGCAATTGCTGGGGGCCTACGGCCATCCCAGACCCTGGATGGCCAACAACCCTCCCCGATGCGTTGAAGTCTGGGCATGTGAAAGCTGAGGCCAACAGGACTCACAGCCTGGGGTGCACGCGCCTTTGTCTCAGTAACAAGCCCCAAGCACCCATGTGGCTCCTGTCTCTGTTCTGCCTAATGGCCTGGCCCGCCGGGCCGGCTGGGTAGGGGGAGGGCAGAAGGCTCCGCAGCTGGGAGAGCTGGAGGCTCAGTGCTGTTCAGCCCAGGAAAACAAAGTGACTAAGAAAGTAACAAAGGGGCCTGCCAACAGAACTCTGCTCCAGCTCCCGCCCACTCCCCCTTCCTGCTGGCCCCTCCCCCAGTTCTCTGCTCCCCACCCCCAGTCTCCTCCCTTTCTTAGAGAAGGGCTCTGTCAGAGTAGGTCTGGGAAGGGAGTGTGGGAGTGGTAAGCCGAATCTGTCACGCCTGAGGTTGGCTGAAGAAAAGGCTCCCCCTCCCCAGGAAGCTAGATGGCTAGGCTGCCCTTGGGGACCTTCTGCCTAGAGGGGTTTCTAATGGGATCCAACTTGTGATTTGGGCAATCCGGAGCTAGAAGGTGGCAAACTTCACTCTCTGATCCCCCTCCCCCCAGGTGTGCCGTTTTTCACTGTGGAGCCAGAAGATCTGGCTGTGCCACCCAATGCCTCTTTCCAACTGTCATGTGCAGCCAAGGGCCCCCCGGAACCTGTTACCATCATCTGGTGGCAAGGAGGCACAAAAGTTGGGAGGCCCATGCCCTCCCCATCCCTTTTGAATGTAGCAGGTGAGCAGCCTCAGAAAGGGGCTTTGATCAGTTCATGAGCTGGGGCCTGGAGACAGGGAGCCTAGGGAGTTTGGGGACCACGAGAGTTTGCTGTTGGGAATGCCCAGGGGCCTGGCCACGGAGCTGCACCATTCCTGAGCACCTAGGTGAGGTGTAGCTGGCTGGCAGGGTAGGCTGATAAGGAGAACTTCTGCTGTGTGGTTTCAGTGGGGTGTGCTGGGACCAGCCTCCCTCCTTGGAAACAGTCCAGGACTGGCAGGCTGACA
>NW_022103915.1:98816741-98833744 GCF_000313985.2 Echinops telfairi
GCGCTGCAGTTGGGCAAGTGGGCCATCTGGAAATAGGCTCCAGACTTTTGATGCTTGAGTTGGGGCACCTCACACCCACCCACCCCCGCCCCCGCCCCCAGGGGAAGGAGCCGCCATACAGCAGCCCACTGGGAAACTCTGAGGAGAATCTGACAGACTCCTGGAAGAGCAGACTCAGGCCAGCACAGACTCAGACCCAGGGTCCTCCTCTTCTAATACCCTTTCCCCAGAAATCTCCAGCCCATTTCCCAAACCTTCCCATACTGCTCACACACCCCTGAGCCCATGACACTCGGGCAGACTTGTGAGGCTCACCTACCCGTAAAATAGAGTTCATGGCTCCAAGCTTGAATGAGGCAGGAAAGACTTAGCTCCTGAGTTAGAAGGCAGGGGAGAAGGAGCTGGATCTGTCAAGTTCCCCCACCCTTGGAAAGAAGCAGACCCTGGGCCGAGGGGGCAGGCTTTGTCTGGGAAGCGCTGGATGGAAACAAATTGGAGAGGAGGTGGGGTTGCGTTCAGTTCCCTCCAGATGTGCGTGGTTTGGACCCTCAGGCAGCCTGCCCAATAATAAGCACTCACCGAACTCCTACTCCATACTTCACACTGAGCTAGGCACCACGGGGGAGCTGGGGGAAGACAAAGGAAATGGAAGCCATTGTCCCCCGCCCCCAAGGGATTGAAGATAACTGAGGAGAGGAGACCAGCTTTGGGAGCTCAGTACTAGCAAATTTTCAAATTTTCGCAAAACGCAGGAGAGCAGGGCGCTGTGGCCAGTGGCCAGAAAGGCCAGGCACAGTGCCCTCTGGTGCAGTGGGCAAGCTGGTGTACCGTCCCCCAAGGACCTGCCTGCACTTTGCACACACCACGTCCCCCAAGTCTCACCAGGCCTCCTTCCATTTGAGAGAGGAGAAAACCCGAGTCCCAACCTGAGATTTCTTTCAGGCCCATTATACTCTTCAAAAAAATAAACAAACCCCCCAAACAAAAAAAAAAAAACCCAAACCCAGTGCCATAAATTTGATTCCAACTCGAAGCGACCCTATAGGACAGGGTGGAAGGACCCCTGTTTTCCATCTCTGCAGCTATAAATATTGATGAGCGCAGAACTCAGTTTTCTCCAGAGGAGCAGCTGGGGGCTTCTAACTGTGGCTAGCACTCCGAAGTATAGCGCAGCCCCTTCTTGGCCTGGAAAAGTGTCCAGGGGGCCTCCAGGAGCAAACCTGAGTAACCCTCTCCCCAGCCCAGCCTGGGGAGGGGAAGGGCTGCCCAGGAGGTGCTGACAGAGGTTTTCTGGCGTCAGGGGTGACCCAGAGCACTGTATTCTCCTGCGAAGCTCACAACCTAAAAGGCCTGGCCTCCTCCCACCCAGCCACTGTTCATCTTCAAGGTAGGAGGGCACCCACGGGGGGTGGGGGGTGGGGGAGTGTCCACCCAGCTGTCTAGCAGTAGGTGGGTGGAGAAGTTAGAATTGCATGATGTCCAGCGCCCCTGGGTCCTGCTGGATCCTGGGCTGAGGGGCTAATTGGCATGTCTCCCGACCCTGGTAGGAGCACCTGAGACCCTGGCAGGCTGAGATGAGAATAGAAACCTGACGTCACAGCAGATTTCCCATCACGAAGCAGAGTCCTTGGGAGGGAGGGAGGGAGGGAAGGAGCCAGCCAGCCAGCCAGCAGGAGCTGGTCAAGGTTTCTGCCCAACTGTTCCTGGCTACCCCCCTGTGGAGGCAGTGGGGGAGTGGGGGTGGGGAGAGAAAGGGGCCCCTGAAGGCCTTGTGTGCACCGCAGGAGGGTGAGAGGGAGGGAGGGAGAGGGTCCAGTGTGGGAGGAGCTGGCCAGGGCTTTTCAGGGAACCTCCTAGTCTCCCAAGCCTGGAGAGTCACTATCTTACCCTTTTCCTTAGTCTGGCTGGGCCTCTGAATGGGGGAGGGTGACCTTTCTCCACAGCCTCGGGCAGGTGTGGACAGCTGCTTGGCTTGTGTGCATCTTGGGGTCCTGAAAGCTGAGTAGCCATATTTAGGTTGGGATGCCTTGCAACCCGGAGAGGGACTCGAGCCGTAACCCCCACGCCTCCCACATCACTGCGTCCTCTCCAGTCCTTACTGGGTACTTGGAGCCTCCAGGGCACTCACTCTAGGTCCTCGCCCTCAGAGCTGCCTGCAGCCCCTTCCAACATCACCGTGACCAAGCTCTCCAGTCACAATGCTAGCGTCAGCTGGACGCCTGGTGCCGATGGCCGAGCCCGACTCCAGTCCTGCACAGTCCAGGTAAGCCCACCTGGCCTAGTCATGTTGATCCATGGTCTGTGTGGCCAGTGGACTCACACTTAGCCTGGATCAGCTTGGGGCCAGGGCAGGAGCTGCATCTCACCCCGTCTTATCCCATGGTGCTCCGCTGACCAAATGGTCCTGGACGTAGGCTTGAACTCCTGCGTTCTTCAGGCTGGAAGAAGCTCACTGGGGTCCCAGGAAGAACTTTTCTTACCTGGGGAAACACGCAAGTCTTTGGTTTCTCTGCTGCCTGCACTCTCCCGCCCTGCCCAACTTCTATCACATCAGAAAGAACCAGAGGACCAGAAGGGAGTGCAAGGCTCAGAGGAGAACGGGGGAGCTGGGGAAAGGGACCCTAGAAACAATGCCAGTTTGCTCTTTTCACCTGTTGACTCAGAATGGTTTAGTGAGCACCTTTGGGAACTGGTCCAGGCAGTTCTGCCATTAGACCTGGGCAAGAGGGGCCCCTCCACCAGTTAGAGGACCCTGTTCTTACCCTCCCTTTGACAGCAAGGCGTCCATAGGGCAAGGGGATGTGCCCATCAGGTGCCAAGCACCCCTCACCCCCACTCCTTACGCCAGGGACCCAGGCTCTCTTGTCCTGGGTTTTCTTTCAGGGCTTCTGTGGCTCCACCCCTCCACCCCCCACCCTGGGGCCCAGCTTCCCAAGAAGCTCCAGGAGCAGCCCTTTGTTGGATGTTTGGAACGGGACTTGGGTATCCAGGTGCTTTGTCCACACCTGAGCAACTGCAGGTCCTCTATGGCGGCCTAGTGCTTATGCCATCACACTCTGCTGGCTGGAGTTACAAATGCAAACTGGGTCCCCCAGATTGTCCTGAGGGCTCCTCAGTGGAGAATTAGATCCGAAAGCATGTTAGCTGGTGTCCAGTAGTACCGGGATGGTAGAGATGGTCATGCGTGTGACTGCCCACTCCAAGGTTGGAGACTATCCATCTATCAGGAGGTGCCGCAGAAGAAAGACCTGGTGATATGCTTCTGATAAATCAGCCATGGAAAACCTTGTGGAGCACAGTTCTACCCTGACACACCTGGGGTTGCTACGACCCAAAGTCAACTCCCATAACTGGCAGCTAAATAAGAGTCTGTAACTAATTAGCCACGTGGTCCTTGGGCCTGCCTTTGTACTCTTGCCCGAGGCCACCAAAATGTAAGTAAAGGGGGAGTATGGGTCTAGTCATCAGGATGTGAAAGTGAGTGAGACACTTTCTCTGGCCTTGAGAAGCTCTGAGACTCCGGACTGGCATGTAAACAGTTAAAATTAAGCAGTACGCACTCTCCCAGAGTTTAAGCGCCCAGTACAAAGGGCCATGCTTTCTTGAGAAGCTGAGAAAGGTCTTCGCAGAGAGAGTGATGTTTGAACTCGGTCTTAGAGGATGAGTAGGATATTGCTAGGAAAAGCAGGTCCTACTGAGCCAAATGGAGCCCTAGTGGTGTCATGGTTAAGCATCAGGCTGCAGCAGTTCAAAGCCACCCGTGCAGCTACTCTGGAGAAAGACTGGATTTTCTACTCTCGAGGTTACAGTTACAGTCTCGGGACATTGTGAGTCCAAGCGAAGGAACATGGCTTGTGAAGGCATGGCCACAAGGGTCCTGCGTGTGACTGGAGCCGGGCTGGAGAGGACGCGAGGGTGGGAGGGAGCAAGCCGGTGTTTGTTGTGTCTTAGGTACAATGGGCCCCCTGATCTCAAGTATAGTTTAGGGAAAGCTTATAATTTACTAAATCTTAGACAGGACAGAGACCAGGACAAAGGCAGGTCACATGGTGTCCAAGGGTTTGCTGAGTTACAGAGACTCAAGAAGGATGTGACTGTGGGCAGAGAATGTAACAGAGTCACGGGTTCAACTACAGAAGCGGGACAGGACGATGGTAAGTCCTGTTAAGCAGAAGCTTGGTCCTGGGCCCTCCAACCACAGCCAAGGCAGTCAGGATATGGTTTATGGCCAAGTGATCCCAGTCTTGGTCAAGGACACACCCAGGCAGGAGACTGCTCCCCCCCCCCCTCCCGCGCCACTTGGAGGTATGCACTCTGCCTGAGGGCAAGACGGTTTCCATTCCTGGTTAATGGCATGGGGGAATTCAATGGAGGCTTAATCCAAGTGGGGACTCTGCACAAGGATTTGGGGTTTTCACTGTTGACTAGTGCCTTTTGTAAACTAGGTGCTCAGAATTTAAGCTCGAATATGATTGGTTGTTAGGCTTCCTAGTTGTGTCTCAGAACTACTGCTACATCCTGTCCCATCCTTCCAATCCTTGCTGTCTTTGAGACCATTGTTGGAGCTCTTGTGTCAACTCATCTTGTTGAGGGTCTTCCTGTTTTCTGCTGACCCTTTACCAAGATGTAGACGTCTACCGCTTGTGAGAAGTCTCGCCGTCCTTACTTCTAAGGAACATTCTGGCTGTACTTCTTCCAAGACAAGCTTGTCTGTTTCAGGTCCAGCATCCTATGTTGAATGTTCTTCACCAACCAGTTGGTCCAAAGGCATCCATTCTCCCAGTCTTCCTTAGTCACCATCCAGCTTCCCCATGCGAATGAGGCGATCAAAAATACTGTCTTGCTTTGGGTGGGCATACCTCAGTCCTCAAAGTGCTTTCTCGTGTTTCAGAGAGGTTCTTCGCAACAAATTTGCCCCAACACAATGCATCCTTTTATTTCCTAACAGCTGCTTCCACAGGCTTTGACTCTGGATTCAAGTAAAATGAAATTCCCCATAACTTTGTATCTTCATCATGATGATGTTGTTTATCAGTCCAGTTGGAAGGAATTTCAGTTTCGTAAGATTGAGATGTCATCTCTACTGAAGGTTAAGCTGTAGAATTTGATCTGCTTAGTAGGTGCTTCACGGTTATCTAAGGTTGTTAATGAGTGCTTGTGGAATGCCACAGTTATTGCCCGAGGGAAGCTTTAATCCAAAGGATCCTCCCCACACACACACACACACACACACGCCCATCCCATCTTGTATATAGTCTCAGACCCTCCTCCATGTGGCTCTTTTCTGTGTTTTTTTTTTTTTTTCTTTTCTGTGTTTCTGTAGGTGATGCAGGCCCTAGGAGGCCGGGAGGTTCTGGCTGTCGTGGTGCCTGTACCACCTTATACCTGCCTGCTCCGGGATCTGGCTCCTGCCACCAACTACAGCCTCAGGGTGCGCTGTGCCAATGCCTTGGGGCCCTCTCTTTATGCTGATTGGGTCCCTTTTCGGACAATGGGTGTAGGTAAGGGACTTACTGGGCAGAGTGGTTGGGCAGGAGGGAGGGCGGTGGTGTTGATGTGGGCCTGAAGTTCTGGATCAAGTCTATGGGAAAGGGGCTGCCTTCTGAAAAGGAAGATCCCGCATCATTCAACACAGGTTAACTGCACACCTGCTGCAGACCCAGTGGACACGGGAAACCCACTCCTTCACCCACACACAGTCCTTTTAGTGGGTGGAACAGACAAAAGACAAGCGAGGGCAGATCAGAGGGTGCGGGGGATAAAGGACACCTCAGGGTGGTCAAGGAAAACCTCGCCAGGAGCCCTGAGGTCACCAGGGAAAAGAACATTTGGGGGACTTGCTCCAAGGGCTGTGAGCGAGTGTCGGGACCCTCTGGTAGGAACTTGCTTGGTGTCCTGTGGCCACTGCGAGGAGCCTGATGTGGCCTCCTTGTGTGAGAGGGGAGTGCTGAGGGATGAGGGATGAGGCAGTAACCATGGTGATGAAGAGCAACACTGCTGAGCTGAGGTGCTGCTGGTCCTGCCTGTTGCTTCCCCCTCCTCCCCAGCACAGTGAGTAGTGCAGTCAGAGCGGGGAGAAGACTTTGGTTCTTGGGAGCTGGTTGCAAGGCCCGGATGGGATCACAATGGTGGGAAGAACAGGTGTCTTAGCCACCTTCTCTCTTTGAATGCAGCCCCAACCAGCGCTCCCCAAAACCTCCATGCCTTCCAAACAGACTCAGGCCTCGTCCTGGAGTGGGACGAAGTGATCCCAGAAGGCTCTATGGAAGATCCCCTGGGGCCCTATAAATTGTCCTGGGTTCAAGACAACGAAACCCAGGTAAGGGGCCCTAGAAGCGTCCACGCTCCAGCAGAGCTGCAGAATGACCCTCCTTGCTTCCCAGCTGCCGAGCCTGGGCTCCCCTAGCCTCCCCCAGACTGGACTCCTTATTGGGTCATGTCTCAAGTTAGGGTTGAGCCCTGTAGCCACTTTGTATGTCAAGCAGGAAGTACATTCCTGCACCAACGGGGGAGGGCACAGATAAGGCTTTCTTCTTCCAGCCTGGCTCTGCCCTCCCCATCTCTGCATTCCTGGAAGAGGGAGCCTTGTTTATCTCAGTAGAGTTCTCTGTAGCCGGGGCAGGAATGTGATGAGTCCCTGCAACTTGTGTTCGGGTGGTTCTTGAACCCACAACTCCATACTCCTAAGCAGGACCCAGCTTGAGGCCTTGCCCCGAGGCTCACCGTGGGGTGGGCTTTTTCCGGCTACAGCATGAGCTGACGGTGGAGGGGACCAGTGTCAACTTGACAGGCTGGGATCCCCAGAAGGACCTGACGGTACGCGTGTGTGTGACCAACGCCGTGGGCTGTGGGCCCTGGAGCCAGTCCCTGGTGGTCTCTTCTCATGACCATGCAGGTGAGGCCAAGAGGGAAAGGGAGAGCAGTGGGTGGGAGGGGCTGGCAAGACTTCCCCTCCTCATCGGCCCAGTGCTTGAAACCAGGGATGACTATTAAACTAGCCATTCCATGCCTTCCCCCACCCCCCTGCCCCGTGCCTCTCCCACCCAGAAGCAACAGGGAAATGCTAGTCATGCTGTGGGGCCACAGTAGCCTGGGCCTGTTGACGCCAGTCTCTCCTGGGTCATTCTTTGGAGCTTCTTTCTTCTTCTCAGGGACCTTGGTTGACTTAGAGGAGCCAGATGGCTTGACCACACCAGATGGACATCCTCAGAAAGTCTGAGGGGTTGACTCTTTGGGGTCAGCTTAGCTCAGGCTGCTGCTCTTCCCTCCCCAGGCCAGCAGGGCCCTCCGCACAGCCGGACATCCTGGGTGCCTGTGGTCCTGGGTGTGCTGACAGCCCTGGTGACAGCTGCTGCCCTGGCCCTTATCTTGCTTCGAAAGAGGCGGAAGGAGACCCGGTTTGGGTAAGGAGAGGCAGCAGAGAGGGGAGGCAGGCCTAGGCTGAGGGCTTTGGCTCTGATCCAGGTCCTCCGACTCCCTATAGGCAAGCTTTTGACAGTGTTATGGCCCGGGGGGAGCCGGCAGTTCACTTCCGGGCAGCCCGGTCCTTCAATCGGGAAAGGCCTGAGCGCATCGAAGCCACATGTGAGTCTCGGGGGATCATGGGAGGAAAAACAGAACTAAATGTGGCCACTGTGTCTGAACCTTGATGAGACCCAGACACACAAACCTACCCTCGTGAAGGGTTGCCTTTCCCAGCTGTGGGAGAGCTCAGGCGGGTTCTGCTCTGAGGGTGGAGTCTGGGATGTAGGAGGTCGGCTGGGTTTGGGGGCTCGCCACTGAGGGCCACTGCCCGTTTTGACCGGCCGCCTCTTCCCAGTGGACAGCCTGGGCATCAGCGACGAACTCAAGGACAAACTGGAAGACGTACTTATTCCAGAGCAGCAGTTCACCCTGGGCCGGATGTTAGGCAAAGGTGCGTGGGGACTTTGTGGGCTTGGCAAGTCTGCTGTGTCTGAGTGCGTGTGATTCCTCCAGTCGCTTTGAGGGTATGGATTCGGGTGAGTTGCTATACCCAGAATGCACTGGTAGATATCCTCCCTCCCCCCGAGTTAGGGGGGATGGAGAAGACTGAGGAGCCACTCCCAGCATGCTCTGCTTTGGCTGTGGGTAAGGGGGGGGAACCCTCTTCCAGTGGCACCCATGGAAGGCCACCTGGAAGGAAACAAGGTGGGGCCCGGAGACCGAGGGGACTCCCCGTCATTTGGCTCTGTCCCCAGGAGAGTTTGGCTCTGTGCGGGAGGCCCAGCTGAAGCAGGACGATGGCTCCTTTGTGAAAGTGGCCGTGAAGATGCTGAAAGGTGGGTGGAGAGCAGCCGGCTGGGATAAGGGCGTCACCTGGGGAGGGTGAAGGGGGCGCTGACCCAGAAGCCAGCTGCTCGTTAGTCAGCATCGACCGGGCTGCTGTTGGCACCACCACGTGAAGAACTCATGTCTAACGGTGCCCCAGCCGCTCTTCTCTGCCCACAGTAGTCACTGTGCTCTGACGCTCTCCGGTGATTAAGGCTCCGGCTGAGTGATTTGCCGGGCTCTCCGAGCTCAAGGAAAAAAAGCAGGTGAAGAAGTCCTTGGCCAGCCACTGTCCCTCGGAGGTTTCCCATGCACACGCATGGCCAGAATGTCTCATGGGCCAAGACGTCCATCACGAAGAGGAGGTTTAAGGGTCTTGGGGGTCTCACCTCTTTCTCTCCCACTCTTTCTGCGGTCTCAGCGGACATCATCGCCTCGAGCGACATTGAAGAGTTCCTCAGGGAAGCAGCTTGCATGAAGGAGTTTGACCATCCGCACGTTGCGAAGCTTGTTGGTGAGCCCCTTTCTGGAGGACAGCAGATACAGGATCAGCACCCACAAGGGGGGAGCGCAGTTTGGGGGTGAGAAGCTGGGACCCACCTGGTGAGTGAACAGATGGAAGCAGAAGAGATCAGGAGAAGACCAGCCAACACTCATCTAGGTTTCAGATGAGGCAAAGGCCTGCGTGGTGCCTGCCCCCTGCTTCTCTAGGAGGAGGGGACAGGGAAGATGTGTGTGTGTGTGTGTGTGTGTGTGTGTGTGTGTGAATGTGTGTGTGAATTTACCACTTACCGGGGTAGCCCTAAGCCACCAGGCGGCAGAGCCAGGGCTGGAGGTGGGACCGAGCTGGTGGGAAGGGATGACCCATCCCCTAGACAGTTCTGAACTCTCCCTGGCTCTAGGGGTGAGCCTCCGGAGCAGGGCCAAGGGCCGTCTTCCCATCCCCATGGTTATCCTGCCCTTCATGAAGCACGGGGACCTGCATGCCTTCTTGCTCGCCTCCCGAATTGGGGAGAACCCCTTTGTGAGTACTTGGGTAAAAGTGGCTGAGGGGACATGGCTGGGGACTAAGTCCTAGAAAGGACTATGGGCTCAGGGTGGCTCGGAAGGAGGGCAGATGATGGAGCTGAGTGGGAGCAGGAGGGCTCTGTGTGGGACTTCTTTTCTGCTGTGCCCTCGCCAGGTCCCACTGGTCTTCTCGGCTGGGCCAGAGCTGCTCCTGGGCACAGAGAGCCCTGGAGACTCGAGGGAGCGGGGTGTCTTGGCTCTTGAGCTCTGGGTCACTCACAGAGCTTCCTGCCCTTGGGAACCCCACTCCTTCCCCTTCCTTTCAGTCATTCTGAGGATACTCTAAAGACTAGGAAACCCTATTCATCTTGCTCTGGCTGGGTGGGCAGGTCCAGCCTGAGCTTGCCTGTCCGTCCACCAGAACCTGCCCCTCCAGACGCTGGTCCGGTTCATGGTGGACATTGCCTGTGGCATGGAGTACCTGAGCTCCCGGAGCTTCATCCATCGGGACCTTGCCGCACGGAATTGCATGTATGTGAACCCTAGAGAGCTGCAGTATGGGAAGGGCTTGCTTATGGTCAGCTCCTGCCTGGGACTGGGTCTGGTACAAAGGGGGACATCTTGGGAGGAGGGGACCCCAGCTCTGAGATGGCCGTGGCATGGAGAGAAGCTGACCACTTCCTGCGACAACCCTTCCAGGCTAGCAGAAGACATGACCGTGTGCGTGGCTGACTTTGGGCTCTCCCGCAAGATCTACAGTGGGGACTACTACCGGCAGGGCTGTGCCTCCAAATTGCCCGTCAAGTGGCTGGCCCTGGAGAGCCTGGCTGACAACCTGTACACCGTGCACAGTGACGTGGTGAGCGGGGGCACAGGGAGACTCTGGGGCCTCTGGCGCCTGACCAGGTCAATTCTTGGCTTTGCCCACCAAGTTCCGCGGCCCCCGAGCCCCGAGCACTGCTTGCCTCAGCAGAGCCCTGGTTCTGCTGCGTCAAGGAAGCTTCATGACACACCTCCACTTGTGATTTTATCCCAGTGGGCCTTCGGGGTGACCATGTGGGAGATCATGACTCGTGGGCAGACGCCATACGCTGGCATCGAGAATGCTGAGATTTACAACTACCTCATCGGCGGGAACCGCCTGAAGCAGCCCCCGGAGTGCAAGGAGGACGTGTGAGTGCCGGCCCGGGAGGAAAGGGGATCTGGCTCGTGGCCCAGGGGGAGCTCAGAGCCACGTTTGGACTTCCTTCTCCGTTCATCTACTCCAGGAGGGGTTTCTTCAGACTTGGAGGGAGGGCTGGCCCCGCCGCACTGTGTGCTAGCCCTCATTTGTCACCTTTCTCCAGTTTCCAGGAAGAGCCAGAAACCCCCAGGGCAGGACACGCAGGGCTGGGCAGGAGCACGGTTTCCCCGTCACCTTCTGTCCACCCCCACCTTCTTCCTTAGATCCCCAGTTAGTGAAGCTAACACACACACACACACACACACACGCACACACACACACATACACACACACACTGTCTCCACCAACAGCGGTTGAAATATTGGGGGCGGTGAACTGAGAGGTGGGCAGTTCAAACCCACCAGCTGCTCGGAGGGGGAAAGTGGAGGCTGTCTGCGGTGGTAAAGACTTACAGCCTGGGAAGCCTCCGAGAGCCGTTCCACTCTGCCGCTGTGAGTCAGAATCAACTTGAAGGCAGTGAGCTGAGTTGGAACGGACCCGCTGGCATTAGGTGTGGATTTAGCTTGAATCCGAAACAACCTCCTGGACTCAGCCGGCTTCCGAGGCAGCGAGAGCCGGCCCTGTAGGCCCTGGGAGAAAGCTCTGTCGGTGCTGCTCCATCCTCTCCCTGCTTGGCAGGAAGGGGGGCTGGGAGTGAGAGCCTGCAGGAGACCTAAGACAGGAAACTCCGATCCCAGGGGAGACAAGGAAGCTGCCTTCTTTCCTTTCTGGAAGCCTGACATCGTCCGGTGTGCATGTGGAGATGCAGGCAGCCTCTATGGCAAGGTCACCAGGCCTCTGTGACAGGTGACAGTAAGCAGGACTCCCATGAGCTGGGCACTTCACAGGCATGATTACTGCAGGTAATCCTCATGTCACCCAAGGAGGGACACTTTTGTTATGCCCATCGTGTAGATGAGGAAAAGGATTAAAGGGGTTAGGTAACACAGTCAAGGTCCCACAGCTATCAGGTGGGTGAATGGAGACCAAGGCCTAGCTCCCCATGACTCCATTCAGTGCTCTTAGCCGCATACCACTGTGATGCCCCTGTCCCCATCCCCATCCCCTCACCCCCACCAAGCCAGGGTGCCCCTGAGCCCCCAGAGGACCTTCTCATTAGCACAAGGAGGGCATCTGCTCCCTGTTTCTTTGTGTGGGATTGGGTCCCCGATAGGTAGAGGGCAGTCAGGTGGACTGTCCACTGAATGGTGAGGTTATCCTTCGGCAGGGAAGTGGCTTTGAAACACCTTGAGCCCAGGCTGTGGTGACACACCAGTACCTCACAAGGAACCAGGTCCCACCCTGACGATTCATCAGCAGAGCATGGGTGGCATAGGGACAGGGCTTTCTGTAGCTGCAGTGTGGCTGGGCCCTCACCGGGAGCTGCAGAGGCTCTTCCTGGCAGCGGGGGCCAAGCCTTAGTGCAGCCTCCCAGGCTGAAGCTAATGCTGCCAACAGAGAGTGGACAAGGTGCCAGTTGGCTCCTAGCACAGCCTTGAGAATGTGTCCCAGCTGGGCCATGGGCTTGTGGCCGAGGACCATTCCCACGGCTCACTCGCTGACTGGCATGACTCCCCATCACTGGGGGCCCCTGCCAGGAGAGCTGGTGTGTGGTGGTGCCTGGGGCTTTTGTCATACAGAGGAGGGCCCAGGCAAGGAAGTCCAGTGTTTTCTCTGTCTGCACATGACCTCAGCCCCTCCTCAACAGTAGGTTTTGTCCCTTGGCCTGGGGCAGTCCCCAAGAACAGAGCCGGGCTTCGGGACATCTGTGAAGACCCTTAAAATTGTAAATAAAAAACACCTTGGTGCCAAGGAAAAGCGCTGGAAACATCTCCCAGATTCTCGAAGGGGTTTCCAGCGATGGAGGATTAAAGACTGCTTTATTGGCTCTGCCTGATGGGGACTTGGAGCACAGGGGGGTTGCCTGAAGCCCTCCACCCCACTGAAAGCATCCCAACTCCAGGTTGTGTTTTGCAAGGGAAACCCCTTCCAGAGCACCTGTTCCGGGGGGCAGCAGAGCACCCACCTGGCTTCAGAAAGCTTATCTTTTTCTACTTCCCTTGGTCGAAGGAGCCCGGAGTGGGGATGGGGTACAATCCTTAGGGGTTGGGCTGCCAGTGGCAGCAAGGTCAGCGGTCTGAAACCACCAGCCGCTCTGCTGAGAAAGATGAGGCTTTCTACTCCTATAAAGAGTTCATGTCCAAAAAAATAAAAAAATAAAGAGTTCATGTCTTAGAAGCACACAGGGGCAGGTGTTCTACACACAGGGTTGCTGTGAGTCAGAATTGACTCAATGGCAGAGTTTGGATTTTTGACCCTTGGACAAGTTTCTTAACCTCTTCTGTGCTTCAATTTCCTCATCTGCAAAACAAGGATAAGCAAATGGTTTAATAAATGTAAAACTCCCAGGAGAGCGCCTGACACCTCATCAGCCCCGTAAGTGAAGGCGTGGAATAAAAACGTACATGGTGGTGGGGCGTCTGCATTTGAGGGAGGAGCCTTCTTCTCTCTCCTGGGTGTTCATTCCCCACCTCCCCCACTGCTGCAGGTACGAGCTCATGTGCCAGTGCTGGAACGCAGACCCTAAGCAGCGCCCGAGCTTCACGTGCCTGCGAATGGAATTGGAGACCATCCTGGGCCACCTGTCCGTGCTGTCCACCAGCCAGGACCCCCTGTACATCAACATGGAGAAAGCCCAGGAGCCCGCTGAGGGAGGTGGCCTGGGCCTGCCTGGCAGGGAGCAAGCCTCTGAGGGGGCTGGGGATGGCAGTGGCTTGAGAGCAGTAGGGGGCACCCCCAGTGACTATCGGTACATCCTTAGCCCCAGTGCGCTGGCTGAGCGGCCTGGACCGGAGGAGCAGCAGCCGGAGAGCCCCCTCAGCGAGGGCCAGAGGCTGCTGCTGCTGCAGCAGGGGCTACTACCCCACAGTAACTGTTAGCCCAGGCAGAGGGCAGCTGGGGCAGCCTAGCCCAGCCGCCCAGCATGGAGGCTCCTGTGGTAGCCCTCCCAAGCTGGCTGGGAAGCCAGATCTGCCGAATCGCCCAATCCCAGTTCTTCCTGCAGCCACTCTGTGGCCAGCCTGGCATCAGTCCAGGCCTTGGCTGGGTGGAGGGGGGCTCTCCAGGCCTGGTTGTCTGAACCCAGGCAGCTGGCTGGAGGGGTGGCGGTAGTTATATTTCCGTGGTTACCATGAGTGAGGAGGGGTATGGGGGAAAGGGAGGTCCAGCTCTGGGGGCCCCTCCCCTCCTGGCTGAGCTATCCCTGCTGCTTCAGTGCATGCTTTGAGCCACCACCAGCCTGGGGACCCAGCCCAGCCCAAGGTTGCCCCTCTGAGTCACAAGAAAAGCCCTTGTGTTATCTTCCTCTGGGTGAGAGTCAGTAAGGGGTAGCCACAGGCGAAATCCTAGCCCCAGGGCACTCAGGTCTGAATTGGTTGTCATCACCCTCCTGCTTCCCCACCCTGCGGAGGCCAGGAGAAGAGGGCGCCCCGCGTCCCTTGTCCCTGCCGCTGACCAGGCCACACCAACCAACCAGGCCATGCGCAGCCAGGCCCAGCAAGAAGGGGTGCTGTGGGGCTTGCCCAGGAAGGAATGAGGCCAGAGAGGAGTCCGGGAGCCCTCTCCCTGCCCTCCACAGTTTGTGAGCATGCTACCAAATCCCCCATCTCCCAAGACTACCCAAGGCAGCTGTGTCAGAGCCCAGTCCTCCCATGCGGTCCAGCTTTCCCTCGGACTGGAGACCCTCTTCTCCCAAGTCTCCTGGGGGGAGATGGACATGGTGGCTGGTGTGTGGGGAGGGGCATGGCTGAGGGGGTGGGCCCGGCCCTCAGCCCTGGCTGGGTAGGGCAGCCTAGGGGAGTGCATGGGGCATGTCCTTGTTGTTAGGGACATTTCCAAGCGTTAGATGCTGTTTAAAAACAAATAAAATTGAAAACTAAAGACTCCGAGTTTCGTCTTTTAAAGGTTTTGCTTTTTTCCTCCCTAGATTACAAAAATGAAGTATTTCTATACAGATACAAGTCTGAGGCGACATATCCCCAAGTGTTAAGAGCTACTGTCTGTATAGGATGTGATGAAGGGGGTTTGCATTTCTTTGTGCTTTCCAGATTTCGTGAGCTGAGCACAAAATGCTTCTGTAACTATAGAAGACCCCCCAATCCCTTTTATGATGTTAAAAATGATACACAGTCATTGTAGACAGTTATAACAATACCAAAAAAATCATTTTAAAAAGTTGTGAATTACCCGTAATGCTACCACCTGCAGATGACCACAGTTGAAAACAACTCTTAGGAAGTCATTGTCTTCTCTCATCACAGAACCAGAGCCACGAGGGGGTCTTTGCTGTCTCCCGCCCCTCTACCCAGAAGCCCTGGGGGTGCAGCCGTGAAGCCAGGCGCTGAGAGATCACTGGTATGGAAGGGAATTCTGGTGATCGGTCCCCATGAAGATGAAACTCGCTACCGTCACTTCAATTCTGACTCATGGCCACCTCCTCAACCAGAGTAGAATTTCCTCGTGTGGGTTCCCACGACTTTATGGTTTTCCTTAGGGTGGTGGTCTTGAACCACTGACCTTGCAGTTAGCAGCAATGAGCACAACTCAACCACCAAGCCACTAGGGCGCTTAGAAAGGTTACAGCCTAGGCAACCCCATGGGGCCAGGGTGCTCTGCCCTAGAGGATGGGTTTGAGTTAGAATGGGCTGCCCACGACAGGCCCCTCCCTCTCTCAGGCTGCATCCTGTCGGTGGGAGTGGCGACTTCATTCTCACCTTGATACCCTTCTTCAGCGGGGAAGCTGCTCTGGGAGGTAGACTTGAGAATGATGATCTTCTTGAGGATTAGAAATAAGAGCACATAGTTTACTTCCCACTGTTTTTTGCTTGGGAATTTTAGTTTAGAACAAACTCATGGGAGTGGTCAAAGAGGCGTGAGGGGCCTGGGGAGATTGGGAGGGGCGCGCATATCGCCCTGCTGGCTAAGGACAATGGAATGGGCCCTGCACTTCTGAAAGCAGCTATCTGGAAAAACCTGCTACTGGCTCTCCAGGTTCTAGTTCCCAGGTGGAGGGTGAGACCTGACTTCTAAGGAAGAGACTGTCCTGCTGGGGATCTGTTTTCTGTGAAGTATTATTCGGGAATTATCAATTGATAAGGCCTCTTCTCAAATTATTGTCAGCCCAAAGAATTCATATGCCAAGCCCTGTGCCTTCATTTAACTTAGTGTTCCTGTAAAACAGATCCAAAATTATCCTCCAGCAGAGTTAGAAGCTTGTCCAAGGTTAGGGAGTTCAGTGGCAGACCCATGACTCCCCCCTCCCCCCCTATTACAGAGAGCACCGTGAAGCTCCTCCAACACTTCATCTTTGGGGTGAGTCTAGGTCAAGGGGAGGCCACCTTTTACAATGCACAGGAGTCCTGATGGCAGTAGGCAACCAGGAAACCCAACCTTTTGAAGTGGTAGTTGCTTACCAATAATTATAGTAGTATAAATAATTTTATCAGCTCAGTCTCTTCTCCTCATGCACCTTGGCCCCTGTGGCCATGGGAAGTGACGACACTGGAATCATCACATTTCAAGCCCACCAGCTGCTCAGTGGGAGGAGGAGGCTGTCTGCTCCTGTAAAGATCTGCAGCCTTTGAAACCCCTAAGGGGCATCTCTACTCTGCCCTGCAGGGTGGCTATGAGTCAAAATTGACTCCATGGTCATTTTTTTTTAAATTTTGGGTGTGAAAACGATAGAGTTTTTGATGAGATTTAAGGTTTGAGTCCACTCAGAGGCACCTTGGAAGAAAGGCCTGGCCATCTATCTCTGACAAATCCACCACCACAAACTGCTTTGGATCCCTGCTCCTGGTGACTGACTACTCACAGAACGGTCACCAACAGGGTTTTTCTATGACTGAGTTTTGGGAAGCAGATCACCAGGCCTCTCCGCAGCAGCACCTCTGGGTAGACTAGCACCTCCAACTGCACCAAGTGCTTTCTAGGTTTTCACCTCCTACTTGTCTGTCCCCCCAAAACCAAACCCACTGCCATCAAGTGGATTCCAACTCATAGCAAGTCTACTACGTGGGGTTTCCAAGGCTTTGCAAATAATTACAGGAGCATGCTCATGTTGTTGTTAGGGGCTGCCAAGGAGGTTCTGGCTTGAAGCAACCCTGTGCACGATGGAAGGGAACACTGCCCAGTCCTGTGCCGGGCACACGATTGTTACGTCGAGTCCACTGGTGCAGCCGTTGTGTGAGGAGTCTAGGTTATTGAGTGCTCCTCTTCCGTAATGCCCCCCCACTTAATCAAGCATGACGTCCCTTTCCAGGGACTGGTCTCTCTTGAACACATGTCTACAGGTTTGAGATGAAATCTCAGCCTCCTCCTATCAAAAAGTTTAGCGTCTTGGGTCTTAAAGGCTTGAAGGTAATCAAGCGGCCATCAAGCTCAGAAGCAACAAAGCCCACATGGAAGAAGCACACCAGCCTATGCA
>NW_022103915.1:98834471-98849870 GCF_000313985.2 Echinops telfairi
CATTAAAAAAAAAAAAAAAAGAAATCTCAGCCTCCTCACATCCAAGGAGCTTTCTGGCTGGACCTCTTCCTGGACCGATGACTTTGTTTGTCTTTGTGTCCTTCCACATTCTTCACCAGCACCGTGACTCGGGTGCCTCGGTCTTCCATTGAGTGGAATGGACTTGAGGACAGCGAGTTGAGTCTTCACCAGAGTATGCTAACAACTACACCCTGCCATTGCATTGACGCGGACTCCTTGTGACCCTGTGGGATAGAATGGAACTGCCTCGCTTGAGTTTCGGAGACTGTAACTCTTTAAGGGAATAGAAAGTCTTGCCTATCTCCCAAGGAGTGGCTGGTGGTTTCCAACTGCCGACCTTGCAGTTAGCAGCCCGATTTGTAACCACTAGTCACCAGAGTTGCTCTTCACAGGAGCATAGAGTAAAAAATCGTACCTCAAAAGGAAAGTAGGGAGAAGGGTTGGGGGGAGGATGGGAGGAAGGGGGAACCGATGGTAATGATCAGACACACAATCACACACCCCCCTCCAGGAGGAAGAACAACAGAAACCATGGGGGAAGAGAGACAGTGGTCGGTGTGAGATATGAAAATAATAATAATTTATAATCTATCAAGTAGGTGGGGAGGGAGGGGGGAAAAAGCTGATACCAAAGGCTCAATAGAAAGTAATTGTCTAGAAAAGAATGATGGCAACATATGTATAAATATGCCTGATACAATTGATGTATGGATTGTAATGAGTTGTAGAAGCCCCGAATAAAATGATCTTTTAATTTTAAAAAATTTATTTTTAAAGACCCTGGTGGAGATCAACTAAAACAATGCATCAAACCGATCACAAAGGGGGAAGAACAACAGAAACCATGGGGGGAGACAGTGGGCGGTGTGAGAGATGAAAATAATAACAACGTACAGTTTATCAGGGGGTATGAGGGAGGGGGGAGGGAGAGGGGGAAAGAGCTGATATCAAGGGCTCAGTAGAAAGTAAATGTCTAGAAAAGAACGAGGGCAACATATGTACAAATATGCCTGATTTAATTGATGTATGGATTGTGATAAGAGTTGCATGAGCCTCCAATAAAATGATTTTTAAAAAATCCAGCTTTCACACCTGTGTGGAGGACTAAATAAATAGCATTTGGCAAGTTAAAAAGCAATGCATCTAACTGCCTAGCAGCGTGCCTAGTTACTGTGCGGAGCCCAAAGCTTCATAAATGTCAGGGGCGATCGATGCCTTCACTTCTCAAAGCCTGGTTTTCCATCCAGCGGAGGAGGGGAGCAGGGTTAGGGTCCACCGTGAGGCAAGGGAGGGAGGGGTGGGGAGCCCCTGGGTTCATGACAAGGGCTGAGCAGAGTTGACATTTTGATCCAGGAGGCCCAGAGTCCTGCGGCAATCTTGCCCGAGACCCTAAGGCTGGGCTGTGCCCGAACTTCTAAGGCCTTAGGCTGGCTGGGATGGTTCCGACAGGGCCGCGGGGGTCCTGGGCTTCCAGTGGACCGACTCCGACTCGGGAGGGCCTCCACCCTGGGGTCGGGGTCACATGCAGGGTCACGCGCAGTTCGCTGGGCCGCTGGGCGGCGGGCGGGGAGAGGCTCCGCCTGGGCGGCGGGACACGAGCCCTTTGTCCGCGGCCAGAGGCCCAGCTGCAGGTGGGGCCCCGGCAGCCCGGGGCGCGGGGCTGCGCGCGCGCCCAGTCTGCCTGCCAGCCTGCCTCCGGCCAGGCGCAGTCGAATTCAGCCAGGTTCAGTAGGCCACGAGGAAAGGAAGACAACCGAGCCCGTGAGATCTAGCGTGGACGCCGGGTGGGAGAGGGCGGGAACGGGGGAGAGGGGGCGGCCGAGCCCCGGGCGAGCCGTCGGAGACGCGCGAGCAAGTCCTGGCGGTGGCCGTGGGACCCACGGGGCAGAAATGCCCACCCAGGGGCAGAGGAAATTCCTAGAGCCAGAAATGCTACAAGGCGAAGTCATGGAAGTCAATACTTTGCCCTTCGGTGTTTTTTCAAACTTAGAAAAGATTTCACACCCTCCATATTTGACTTGTCTTTTTTTAAAAAGAAAAGAAATGTACCACTCTCCGGTGTACCACGTACCACTCTCCGGCCCTATACCCCTTCTTCCTTCCTCTTCCCAGAAATAAACTACCCCCCAAAACAGACCCACTGACATCTAACTGATGCCGACTCATAGCAACCCTAGTCTATAAGGTCTATAAGATAGGCAGATAGCCTCATCTTTCTCCCACAGAGCGGCTAGTGGGTTTGAACCGCTGACTTTGAGGTTAGCGGCCCAGCGTACCTGACAGCAACAAAGGAGCTTCTTCCATTACCTGGAATTAGTCTGTATCATTTTACTGCATGTATTTATGTTTTTGAAACATTAATAGGTCCATACACACAATATAGTATTACCTTGCATGTTAAAAAATTTTTTAAACAAGTGATAAGATCTGTAAAAACACTTTTCAGATATGTAGGTCTAGTTCATTCTTCTCAACAACTGTATATAGTTCATTGTATGAACCGGATACAAATTTTCTCTTCCTCTGTTAGAAATTTAGTTTCTACTTTTGGGCAACAATGCTTCAGCAGGAGGAAGACTGTCCAGATGGCTCTTGGGAAGGTTTATGTTATCTTTCATTTGCTAGATGTTGTCATGCTCTCAATATGATACTACACGGGACATGCTCACCAACCAGAGCTGAGGTTTGGTGTCGCTCCACGTCCTTCATTACCCTGAGTGTTGTCAAATTGAAAAAAATAAAAATCTAATGGAACATGAGGTGTGATCTCTTATTTTGGTATCAGTTTACCAAGTTAATGTTCCCCAGTTTCAAACATGTTTTCAAATGTTTATGGGAAACTGGCTTGCTCTTTCTTTGACTTGTCTGTTCCTAGCCTTAGCAGACTTTGTGTCCTCCCTGCTTGTAGGTGTTTGTATATATGCTGGACTGATCCCGCATCAGCTATAATGAGGCAAATGATTGTCACATGAGGCAAGTGACCGTTTCTCAACTGCCACTTGTTTTTTCACTTTGTCTTTTGAAATGTCTCCATTTTTGTGACTTCTTTAAGAAATGACTTCATTCTCCACAGTGCTGTTCTATATAGTCTTTTAGAAGTTTAAAAGATGTTCTTTTCACATCAAGATCTTCGTTTTACCTGGAGTCGCTGCCATCAAGTCGACCCTGACTCATAGTGACCCCACTGGACAGAACAGAGCTGTCCCTATGGGTGTCCTGGACTGTAACTCTGTACAGGACCTGACCACCTCATCTTCTCTTGTGAAGTCGCTAATAGGTTCTACCTGCTGACCTTGTGGTTGGTAGCCTAACCTTTAACCCACGACACCACTAGAGCGCCTTACATTTATGTGTGGGGTCAGGTATTGTCATTTCCCCCCCTCCTATGCCTGTTCATTCATCCCAGCACCATTTACTGATCAGTCCAAGACAGGTTAAGAAAAAAGAAAGTTCAGACACACTAGCTATAGCTTAAGGGTTGGGTGGGTAGGTGTTGGGGGTGGTGGCGTGGGTAGAGCCCTGGAGAGAATCCTGAAGGGGAGAAGTGGCTACCAGGACCCAGAAAGGTCCCAGACTGCACTCTGGCACTCTGAATAGATGGCACTGCTTGCTTCACCAATTCTAGTCATCAAAGATGGACTTCGAAATTTTGGGGATGATATTTCTGGTTACCAAGACCACTGTGTGCCCTTGGTCCAGCCTGAGCTTCCCTTCCCAAATGACATGACCGGTCGTGCTCAGCCCAGCTGCTGGAGGACGGCACACCCGCACATAGGCTCTATGAGATGTGGTGCCTGGGACAAGGGCTGGCAGGCTGGAGTAAGGGCAGTCGATAAACTAACAGTACGGCCTCTTCTAACCGTTTTCCTCATTCTTAGAGCACATAGTCCCATTTTCTGTTCTGGGAAGAGTTTTTCTTCCAATTCTTACACAAACTCACTGCCATTGGGTCAATTCCGACTCAGAGCGACCCTGTAAGAGTAGATAGAGCGGCCCTTTGGGGTTTCTGAGACTTGGAAGGTTTTCAGGAGCCTTGTCTCTCTCCCTTGGAGCTGCTGATGGGTTTGAACACCTGACTTTGTGGCTTGCAGTTCAGTGAGTAACCCATTATGCCCCAGAACTCCTTTTAGATTAAAAAAAGAAAATCTTATATAAGTGCCACTAAATATCCAATGTATAATGTCTGTTTCTTTGTTGCACGTTACCTCACACTAAGCTAGAATGCCATATGTTAGGTTATTGAGGTTTCTAAGTGGCAGAAGCCCAACTCGATGTATCACTTTTTTTGAGTAACAAGTTGCTACTCTAACAACATAGAATGGGTTATAGGTTAGAGAACACAGCGGCTCAAACAAAACAAGATCTCCTTTAACTCTCATCCAACAGTGTTTCCCACGGTGGGGGGTGCTGGAATGATCCCGGTGGATCGGAAAAGCAGGTATCTATGCTTTATCCTGGCACCTTCATGGCGTAGTGCGTGGCTCTGTGGGCTGCTAACCGCAAAGCCAGCAGTTCGAAACCGCCAGCTGCTCTGTGGGAGAAAGAGGAGGCCTTCTACTACGGTAAAGAGTTACAGTCTTGGAACCCTCCTAGAGGGTCGCTATGAGTTGGAATTGATTCAATGGCAGTGCGTTTCAAGGTTGTTTTTAAAATACTTTATCCGGAATTATGGACTATTGTACAGAAGGTATTCATTGCCAAGGGAGGTGCTGAGTAACATTTTCCCTGGCATTCTAGCTTAGTGGTGAGGCAGCCTGTAACAAAGAAATAGATATTATGCATTGGATATTTACTGGCACTTATGTAAGAAAAATTTTCAGTTGGCCAAATAAGTCTGGTAACCTACGGTCTCGAGGTAGGTGGTCCTCTAAGGCTGGCAGGCAGCTCTGGTCCCCCAGGGACCCAGGTTCCTCTCATCGAGTCACGCATTTTCCTCAGGAGTTGCCTTTGACACTGGAGTGCTGACAGTGAGATTCTAGCTGCCAGTCCTTGGGTTGACGTTTTTCTGAACTTTTTGTTATCCAGAGCTCTTTCTCTGGGTGAGTTCACAGGAAGAATTCATGGGAACAATAGTCTCTGAATTTGGAAAATATTCCCAACTTTTTAAAAAATTGTTTTTATATTTGAGGATCAGTTTGGATACAAAATCTAGAGTTCACCTTTTCTATTTATCTTTGAGTGCTTTAAATAAAGTTCAGGTCCAAAGTGTTGTGTTAGTCTGGGTAGACTAGAGAAACAAATTCATAGACACTCACATGTATATAAGAAAGAGGTTTACATACAAGAGCAATTGAATATTGAGAAAATGTCCCAGTCCAGTCCAGATCAAGTACATAAGTCCAATATTAACCCTTATGTCTGATACCAATCTATAAAGTCCTCTTCAGACTCACAAAACACATGCAATGATGCCGAATGCAGGAGGATCACAGGCCAGTGGGTTGAAAGTCTTCTGGATCCAGTGGCATTGTAAGCATCTCAGCGCTGGCAGGGGTCTCTATGGGGCTTCTCTGGCTCCATAAGTCTGGTTGCATCAGGTAGGTCCATGTGGCTTCTCCAGCTTCCAGGGCATAGCGCCGTGTGTCTTGTTAGTAGAGCGTCTCTCAGAGAGTGAGCAGAGAGAGTCTCCTGTCTCCAAAGAGGAAAAACACAGGAGTTCCCAGAATCCTCAGGAGAAGGCCATGCCCACACAGAGGCCTCATTGGCTATGACCTGATTGACAGACTAGACCCCACCCCTTTACTCTTAATCCTCTCAAGTCCCAAATTGACACCAGATTATGTAACTGCCATAAGTGTTAACTAACAAGAAAGGAGGACAATATGATGTTCTTTCCCATACAAATGATTTTGTCTTTTGGTTTTCCTGGCTGCAAAGCCTTGATGCTTTTCCTTCCAATCGCCACTCTGGCCCTGACTAGCGGTGTGAGCCAAGGCCAGTCACCTCATCTCTCGGAGATGTAGTTTCCTCATCTATAGAAAGGGGATCGTCTCACTTACCCCACCGGGTTGTTGTGAGAATGCACTGGTCCTAATGTTCAGAAGCCATAGCCAGCTCTTCAGAAATTATAGCATTCATTATTTGGGAGCTCTGGGCGGCACATCTGGCTAGCATATTTGACCGCTCACTGAAAGGTCAGAGTCTATGTAGGAGCACCTCAAAACAGGACTGGCCATCTACTTCTGAGAAGTTGGCCCTGGAGAGAACTGTGGAGCACAGTTCTGCTCTGACCCACAGGGGTTTCCATGAGCCGACACCCACTCCGTGCCAGCTGGTGGCGAGTGTGGTAATTTTTCAGGAGTGGTTCTGTGTAGACTCTGACACACATTGACTGGGTTGCCGTGAGTTGAACACCATGGCCGCCATTTTGTTTTAATTACTATTATTGGTTTTATGCATGGCCTTGAATGTCAAGTCATTAATTTTTTTAAATTATTAATTTTTAAGAAAAGTTAATTGAGGTACAATTCATGTCCAATAACAAGCTAAGCTCTTTTGACCACTGCTTACCTCTGGTTTCTGGAACAACCCTAAGAATATCACCCAGATTTTGATTGTGTGTGTGTGTGTGTGTGTGTGTGTGTGTGTGGCACAGGAAGATAATGTCCCCTCAGAAAATGTCTGCTCCTCAGCGTGGAGAACCTGTGAATCTGTTAGGTTACATGGCTAAGGGAAAATGAGGTTGCAGGTGGAATTAAGATTGCTAATCAGATGAGTGGCTGTCCTGGACTTGCCAGGCAAATCCAGCGCAATCACAGGGTACAAAGAGGTACAAAGAGAAGCATCATGAGAAGGACAGCGCCTGATGCTGCTATTATAGAAGAGTCCACGGGCCAAGGAAAGTGGGCAGCGCCTAGGAGACGGACAAGACATTCAAAAGGAATACGATCCCTCTGACATCTTGATGTTAGCTCAGTGAGACCCCAATTGAGACTTCTGACCTCCAGAACTATATGATGATAGAGTTAAAACTATGCTGCTTTAAACCACTGAATTTGTGCTATTTACATTAACAGGAAGCAAATACAACTTCAAAATGCTTCTTGACTAACTGAATTAAGGGTAAGTCTACTTTTTTTTTCTCCCATATAATAACCCCTCTAATACTGGAAGATAAAAAACTTAGTTGGGGTCATGCTATCGCCCAGAAGGTATTCACATTTTAAATAACATGAAACGCCTTTCCAAAAACACCAAATCAAACTCACTGTCCAAGCCGATTCCAGCTCTTAGCGACCCTATAGGACAGAGTCGAACTGCCCCCGTGGGTAACAGACCAACTCTCTACAAGAGCAGAAAGCCTTGTCTGTCTCCTGTGGGTTGACTGGTGGTTTCTATCTGCAGACCTTGCAGTTAGCCCAACTCATAACCACTCCACCACCAGAACTGCTCTAAAATGCCTTCTCACTGCCATGAGTCACTGCTGACTCACAGCAACAGTTTTCCTAACTGTTGACAGGAGTAGAAAACCCAGTCTTTCTCCCTTGGAGCTGCAGGTGGTTTCGAACTGCTCGACATGTGAATAGCAGCCCAGGGAGTAACCACTACACCACCAGGGCTCCTCTAAAATGCCTTAGGTGGAACTAAAGAGATTTGGAGTTCGATTGAAGAGTTGGGGACAATTCCAGGTGGAACGCACCACCGAGAGAGTAATTGTCTAACCTGTAATCTCCTCCCTTCCCTATCCCTCTGGGTGGGTCCACCAAAGGCACGCTGACCTCACAAAGCAGTAGCCTTCCTTCTCCTCCTCTGTGGGGTGACTTCTAGAACTGTGGTTCTCCAAGAGGCAGAGGGAGGAATGGATCCGAGTGGGGGTGGGGGTGGGAGGGTACCTGACAAACCACAAACGCCTGCTACCCAAGGAATCTGCTGTGCCTTTTCCACACCCTCCGGCCCCAGGAGAGTCATGGTCTTAGAGTAAATCCTGTATGGGCAGAAGGAAAGAGAATATAAGAAGGGTCATTAGGAGAGATTCCATTTCCCATATGCTGCTTGTTTGAACTCTTATCCCACGAACGGGTCCAATCTGCTGGCCTCTCTCCGTGGACAGAGATTTCTCAGAGCACACAAAAGCCTCAAGGAGACTGAGCCTGTCTGTGAAGTTCCTCCCTCTGGTCCTTTCTCTGTCATCTCCTGTCCTGGGAAGACTAGTTACGATCCTCTTAGCTAGTTAAGATCCTCTTAACCAGTCTTGCCCCTGTGTCCAGAGGACCCGCTGTGCTTGTCCTGCTTAAGCTCAAGCTTCTACTTTGGATCTTTGGCATGGGTTTTGCCACCACCTCCCCCACGGCCTGCCCCAAGGTTGGGGACTATGTCCCCTGAGAAGTGTTTTGTCTTCAGTGCAGTGTTGAGTCTTAACTAACAGCTCTCTCTGGCTGCAAGCTTATGTCCCTGCAGGAGGCCAAAGAGGGGTGGTTTGCAGGAATGAAGATCAAGACTTTCTTTCCAACCAGCTCCCTGACTGTTCCTGCTCTGACTCGGGCACACACCTAGCCTGCTCCCTTCCTCGCCCCCACCGGTTCCTTCTTAGTTCTGTGATCTGGTGAGTTTTCGGCCTTCATCTTACCGCCAGCCAAATTCTTAAGAGTTAGCTCTTGGAGGAAGAAGGCAGGTTCCTTTCCGGTTGTCCTAACTCAGCATGCAGCTCATTTTCTCTAGAAGGTGCTGCTGTTTGCATGGCGACCGTGCTGCCCAGGCCCTGACCACATGCTTTGTCAGCTGGGTGAAGAAAAGTGCTTCTCCCGGTTCCGGACTGGGCTCTGTTGCTCCCTTAGAGCCTCTCCTCTTAGCTGCTCCGGCAGATCCCTGGCCCCAGCTTCAAGGCTGGAAATTCATTGGCTCAGGTCTGCCTCATGACCCCTGGTCCTTCCCAGCCACTGCCACACCATTTTCTCAGCTGTGCCACATTGAAGGTATGTTAAAACAAATGGTAAACTAGACTATGTCGCTGTGGTTGTGGCCTATAGGACAGACTAGATCTGCTGCGTAGGGAGGGTCTCCTGGACCGTAGCATGTTGCTGGCCCTTTCCTCCCTCTGAGCCCTCCAGGGGCTCGAACTGCAAACCTTTTGATGAGCAGCCAAGTGCTCAACCATTGTACCAACCAGGCTTCTAACCTAGCATTTCGTCAGCACCTAACAACCTAATGCGCACGCTTGACGCGTTTGTATTGGACTCAGGACAGCGGCTTTACAGTTCTGTCCCTTCCTGAGGGACTCCTCTGGGTGCCACCACACTGCTCTGTGGCAGGTGTGCCAGGCTGGCGTCTGCCCTTGCTCTCTGTCCCAGCTGTAGGTTCAGGTCACATTCCAGCTGCCTGGGGGATCCCAGATCCAACCCTACCCACAGCCCATCAACAGCCATTGGACATTTCAAGGGGCTTAGAACCAATTCTGCCTTTATATCTTTAGGCTAGAAAATTTTTCTAGGACCATCTGGACACCCTGGAACTGCTGCCAATAGGATAACAGGCCCGGCCAAGGCTGAGCCAGACCCCCAGGGAGAGGTTGGGTCTAGCACTGCCAAGGGCCCAGGGTTGCCACCAGGCTGGCCAACCACAGCCTCTCCCAGGGCCTTGTGGAGCTCTTTGTTTCCTCGGAGAGCACAGGAGGAAAACAGAGAGGAGGGGCGTGGGAGAGACTCCTGCAGACAGGAGGGAGAGGGAGGGAGTGGTGCCGGGGAGGGGGAGAAGGCGAGCAGCTGTGGGAGCAGCCAGGGTGGGAGGGAAAGGCAGGCAGGGTGCTACTCACGATCATGTTACCCAAGTGAGTTCCTGACGATCAAATATGCATCTGAAAGGGCAGAAGGAGGTTTGCCCTTTTCATTAAGGAGAAAGGCCAGGGTCTCTAGGGTCCTCATCCCTGGAAAGAGCTGTGAGCTACCTGCCCAGGTTTCCTTTTCCTCTGCACCACAGTCGGGGTTCAGAGTTGGGGGGACTCGCACAGCCGCAGGGGCTTTGCCTCCCCTGGCACCTGGATTGCAGAGGGCCCCACCCATGGTCGTGGTTAAGATGCCAGCGGCTTCCCTGAGGGCAGTGCATGTTACTGCTTTCTCCTCCAGGTGTAGGCCCAGCGCCTACTTCCCATCTTGGGTCCTGTTTGACTCTGAATACGTCACTGTCGCTGAGGCTTTCTGAACCTGCTTCTGCAGCTTTGTTTCCGTGATATTTGATTTTATTTCTGCTCCCGAGTCTTCAGAATGGGGATAAGAACACCCTTCTCGGTCTCTTCCCACTAGAATTTTGCAGACATCACACCAGCGTTCATTTATAAAGGGGCTTTGTGGGCTGCACATGATAATGGTAAGTGTGATGGCTATCACCCAGGAGTCAATGGCTTCTATTCCTCAGCATGGCTGTCGAGAGGGTGCTTGCAATTCCCCTCTCCCCTAGGAGCCAGCGCCCTGGTGGCCCAGTGGTTTACACACTGGGCAGCAATCTGCAAAGCCTGCGGTTTGGAACCCCCAGCCGCAAGGTGGGAGAAAGACTGGCAACAGTTACAGTCAAGGAAACACACCAGGACAGTCCTACCTGTCTGGTAGGCTGTGGAAGTCCAGAAGCGCTCGATGGCAGTACGTTTAGTTTTGGTTTTCTCTCCTGTGCCCACAGGAAACATCGTTAGAAACTTGTGAAACCGCCGCGGTGCCACTGGGGCTTGCCATGCAGCCTGTCTTCTTAGCAGATCGTATTTCCGCTCTGTGGACAGAGCTCCATGTATGACTCAGCCTTACTTTCCCTTCTACCCATATAGGCCGTCGTTCCCTGGCCAGATTCCCTGAGAGTTATGGATTCAGGCTCCACGCATCTGTCCAAAATGAGGCTACTTGGACCCAGAATATTTGGAGCTTCTGCAATGTGTGTGTGTGTGTGTGTGTGTGTGTGTGTGTGTGTGTGTGTGTGTGTGTTGAGAGATGAATTTGTAGATGTTCTGGATAAATAATGGAGGGCCCCTGTGTGATTTGGTAAAAAGATCATGCAAAACCAACAAGAGAGGGGAGTAGGATGGGTGGGTGAGAGAAAAGAAGAGCTGATTTAGGAAACATAAGCACCCAAATCCATGTAGTTAAGCAGTGACTGAGAAGGAATGGAATATAATGTACAAACTCACAATGAGGGTGCCTGGTCTTAGCCCAGTCCAAGGAGCAGGGATAAAGAGAGAATGAAGAAGACTTTTTAGCATCTCTAGGAATCTTCTTGTTCTGCTAGGAGAGGCAGAGGCTTAAGGAGGCTTAGTCAGGACCTTCTCTAGAAGACCACAGACTGCCTAAGGCCATACCGTGTAACCGCGACGAGTCATGTTCAATGTGTGATTTACTTGCCTGGCTGCGTGTATCATATCTGTCTTTGATCGGAAACAGTAATTGGAAGACCACGTTCTTCTGTTGTGAAGACACTGCTCGGTGATGGCCACACAAAGAATGTGGCTGGCAAACAGCAGCAAACCACTAGTGTAACAGCTTTGACGGTCTGAACTCATGGCTCCTGATCTTTCCCACGCCTTCATCCAAAACAGCTAGAAAAATGAGGCTTCCCTTTCCTGGAAGCACTGGATGTTACCAGACATCCCTCACTCCTCTAAAGTCCATCCGTAAGGGATGAAAACACAGGTGGAAACTTACCTATCATCCTTTCTGAATGGACTGTTGGTGCTGCCTTATTGCTCTATCTCCGAGCCCTGGTGGCACAGTGGTCAAAACGCTTAGCTGCTAACCCCAAAAGTTGGTGGTTCGAACCCATCAGTTGCTCTACGGGAGAAAGATGCTTACACAATTGATCTATGTATTGTGACGAATTGTATGAGCCCCAATAAATTGATTAAAAAAAAAAAAAGAAAGATGCGGAAGTCTGCTTTTCCTAACAATTCACAGCCTTGGGAACCCTATCCGAGCCATTATACTCTGTTCTGTAGGATCACAGTGACTTGGAGTTAACTGGATGGCGGTGTTTACTTATTAGCTCCATGATTAACCAGCCCTCTTTCCACACCTATCAGGAATAGTCGGAGGGCACGTGTCCACCTAGGGATGCCTGGAGGAACAATGGCGTGGTCTGTAGAACTCCCACTCCTTTCTTGATACGTAGCAGAGGTGAGAGAGGATCCAGTGTGCTTCCCAGGCTGGGGACAGAGGAACTTGGGGGACAGCGGCAGCATATCAAAATGCACTTCCCAAATGACATGGATTTGACAGCCTCCTACCCCTTCAGGAACCATTCCCAGAGCTGTCTGGAGGCGGATACACAAGACACATTCTTAAACCCAGTTTCATTCTGTGCCTGTTTGCATCTCAGGGACAATGGCTCCCTCCATCTTTGTACCTGAGTGTGGGGCCCAGTGATCATCTGTCTAACTGATCACTCAGGCCATAGCCCACAGACAAGGTCTTCTCTGCCAGGGGGTTCTCCTTTTAAGTCCAAATACCCCAGCTCGACCTGCACACGTGATTGAGAATAAATAATTGTGCGCATGTTCCCATTTCCAGGGGATTGTTACTAAGAAATTGGGGTGCTCTTCACAATGTTTTGATGTGAAAAAATACTAATATGTATTTCTGGAGGAAGTGGTACCAATTTGCCTGTGAACTATTCTGAATGCAGTTTTTTTTCCTTTTTTCCAGTGAACTGAAATTTGGGGCTATGGCATTTGTTGATTGATGTCTCTAAATAAGGAAGTTTTTGGCTCATTTTTTTTTAAAGGAAGTTGCTGCTTTTCTGTTCTCACTCCTCTGAGAATCTTTGCCAACACACCACTGACATTTGAGGAAGAGAATAGAGACAGTTTGGCTTCTTGTAAATTCTTCTGTTTCCTTGGTGATATAAATAATTATGGAACATATGAAAAGTTTTCAGCAAATTCAAATTTGGTTTGTAAGAAGAAGGTTTGCTACCTGTGGCAAAGGCTATAGGAGTATCCGAGAGAGGGCAAAAAACCAAACCGAAACAGCAAAAACCTTTTCTTCTTCTTTTCTTCAAACTTGGTCTAGTTTTCTTTCTTTCTCTTTTTCTTTTAGACATTTTATTGAGGACTCTTAGAGCTCTTGTAACGATCCATACATCAGTTGTGTCAAACACCTGTGTACATATGTTTCCATCACCATTTTCTAGACATTTACTTTCTGTTGAGCCCTTGATGTCAGCTCTCCCCCCCCCCCACTCCTCCTCTCTTCTTCTTCAACTCACCTATCATCAGAAATCTTCCCTGACATAAGCATCCACTGAGACCCACTTTTCTGTTAGTTTGTTTCTTTGTTGAGACTTGCTTCTACTGCCATGATACAGCATTGACTTTGAAAGGGGTCAGTAAGGCTGCCAAGTACGTGGGTGGCTCTAGGTCTGCCATGAGCTGCCAGCATCATGCCCCACCACTTCCAGCTTTGCTCGGGGTTCCTGTCTAATGGGGACACTCTGAGCCCAGGCCCTGGAAAGGAAGCACAGGATCATGGGGTACAGTCAGGAGAAGGACTAAGTGAGGAATTGCACAAATTCACATGGAGGGTTCCCCAAGACCAGGGGTGCTGTGAGCAGGTGCCAATGTGAAATGGTGTCTCCTCAGTGGCATATGTTTCACGTTGGTGATTCTAACTTTTTACAAATGTTCCCGAGTCCTGAGTTTCCCCTATCCATCCTTTACCTGCTGTTCCTCCCTTACTCTTGGTCAGTCACCTCCTTCCTCCCCTCCTTACTGGTAGGAATATTAGCTTGACCATTTACTAGGGTCCTGCTTGGCCGCTAACCCAAAGGCTGGAGGTTCAAGCTCACCCAGAGGCATATCTTGGAAGTGAGGCCTGCTGACCTGTGTCTGAAAATCCAGCCATTGGAAGCCCCCGGAGCACAATTCTCCGAGACACAGATGGACTGTCGGGACGTGGGATTGGCTGCACAGCAACTCCTACAGGGGCTGTGAGAATTCCAAAGGAAAAGATTATCTATCTATCTATCTATCTATCTATCTATCTATCTATCTATCTATCTATCTATCTATCTATCTATGAATCTATCCATGTCTATATCTATGTATGAATTGTTTAGGTCCGCGCCTTGGTGAATGTTAGTAAATGTGATCTTTTATTACTGAGAAGACAGGACAAATGGCAAGAACCTCAGGTCCAGACACCCCTACACCTGAGAAGTGTTTTCGTCAGGGCCCTCATGTCTGCCCACTCCGTTTCAGAGAGAAACCCAACCCAACCAGCACTGTCTTGTGCGCTGAGTCTCCAGGGCTCGTCCTTCCCGCCTCCTCAGAGAAACTGGTCGAGAGAATTATTTTCAATTGGTTTCCTTTTCCTGATTCCTTTCTAGCTTCTCCAGCCTGCTCGGGTCTCGCCTGCCTGTCTTGAGCGCGGTCTCCATCTGACCACCCCCACTCTCTTTTAGCGACTGTCTCCCCCCCCACCCCTTGCACTGCCAGCTGCCACGGCGCATGGCTCTGTGGCTCCGTGACTCATTCTCCCACTATTCTTCTGCCATCTGGCTCTTTCCCCAGCCCCCACTCTCACATGGTCAGCCATCTCCACAGGACTTTTCTTGATTTAGCTTCCTCTCTAGCATCTTCACAATGGTAAACACTGCTGGCCATCTTCTGCTGTGAGAAATCTTCTCTTGGGCTAAGTCGATCAGAAAACACATGTTTCCAATGGTCTTAGGACCCGAGACACCGCTCCTCTATCGATCTCCAGGGGGATCCGCCCACATGCAAATATGCCCACATAGGAGTACTGGGCATAAGACTGTTGTTACCCAAGCTACACCATGCTTCAAGACAAAATTTCTTTTATTTGTCATTAGAAATAAATAGTTCACAATATATAGTGACATATTGTTTTTGTGATTAATCACTATGCTTTAATGATGTTCAATTTGTAACAATGAAAATATACCCTGCATATCAGCTATTTACATTATGACTCATAACAGTAGCAAATGACAGTTGTGAAGTAGCAATGACAATAATTTTAGGGTTGGGGGGTCACCACAGCATGAGGAACTGTATGAAAGGGTCACGGCATTAGGAAGGTGGAGAACCACTGTTAAAGAGTTTTCAAGACCGTTAGTCCTTACAGAAGCAGACAGCCCCATCTTTCTCCCACAGAGGCTTGGTGACTTGGAATTCCTGACTTTGTGGTCGGCAACTGTCTACAACACAGGATCATTTTAATATAATGGTATGACACACATTATGATTAAGACAAAATTCATTAATTTTGTCCTTAAACCAATTCCTCTTTCAGACTTACCCACTGAGATAGTTTATTGTGCCAGCCTGGCTGATAAACACAAGTGGGGTTAACTGAAGGGCAGAGAGATAAATGCCTTGGTGAGTCTCGCCTTTCTTGTCTCTTGCTCTTTGATCATCGGACCAGTGTGCGGCTGCCTTGCTTGTCCTGT
>NW_022103915.1:98850152-98851960 GCF_000313985.2 Echinops telfairi
TAACTGTTTCTTTCTTGTATTATATATTTAACTGTATATGATTTAACAGTTCATTCCTTGTTATATATCTAATTATCTTTATAAATAAATATATTAAATTGTCAGCAATTTGGTTTTATCTCTCTAGAGAACCCTGTCTAACACATCCACTTAATATAATTCTTCATTCTGTAGGCCACACAGGCTGAGTGCCCTGGGAACCATTCATTCATTTATTTAATTTTAATTTTTATTTTTTTCAAAATAATTTTATTGGGGACTTGTACAACTCTTATCACAATCCATCCATCCATCCATTGCGTCAAGCACATGTGTACAGTTGTTTCCCTCATCATTCTCAAAACATTTGCTTTCTCCTTGAGCCCTTGGTATCAGCTCCTCCATTCATTCCTTTCCCCTCCCTTGATTCAACATTCAATACTCTTCACATCCTCAAGACCTGCACAGCCTTTGTCGGTCCTTATACTCCAGCCTTTACTGCAGTGCTCTGAGTAGACTTGGTAAACTTTTCTGGATGATGTATAACTTTTGGAGATATCTGCAGAGAAGGAAATAGTTGCAGCCCTAGGGTTGAGAGGCTTTCAAAGATGGTCAATGGGAAGAGAGAGGGAGAGAGCAAAGAGAGAGAGAAAAATAGATGGCAGAGAATGATGGTGGATAGAGCGCTAAAGATTACTCCTGCTACAGAAAACGGTAGAAGACTTACTAGTGAAGTAATCAGGGTAGCCAAAGGAGACCCTGGCTGATGGACCATGTACCACTGCAAACCCCTGGCCACCTGAGTATTTATTACCTTCAAGGCACTTACATTATGATTTTACAGAGATGAATTAGAATCTGTCTCTTTCCAGAAAATTAAGGGCAAATCAAGAAGAGAGTATTGTACAATGTGGTAAGTATTGTCCTGAAAAGTATTCACAAAGTGTTCTTGCTAGGTACGAGAGCTGGTGACTGAGACTTTTAGGATAGAGGTGGGTAAAGGTAGGCATTACAGGATGATTTGGGCTTTCGCAGCCTGAAATCAGAGTGACATTGCCAGGAAGACAGAGAAACCTCAAGAAGCCTGTGTCCATGTGGAACTGCAAATGATGTCCTCTAGCGTACTGGGAAGAAGGGAGGGGGCGGGGAAGTGAGGGATAACTGGCAATTCTGGCTGGGGTGACTTTACCAAGAGTCATTAAGCAAGCTGAGGAGCTTAGTCTTTATTCTCTAGTCATCAAAGTTTTTATTTTTAAGTCAACTTTATTGAGGTATAATTGATATACATTAATATCTATAGGTTTTAGCCTACAATTTAAAGACAGTTTAGATAAATACATACATCTTTATAACTCCTACTCCAATCAAGATTTCTTTATAGTTTTTCCATTACTCCCATGTGCCCCTTGGCCATTGATCTCATCTTCGTAACCCCAGGGAACTACTGATGTAATTTCTATTACCAAATGTTTTGGTTATCTGTTGATAAGTGGCTTAGTCACCTGATGTTTCCCTAATAAGAAAACACGACACGTGACTGTGACTGTCTTTAGCTAACAGAAACTTTGTCTTACTGGTCAAGATGGTTGACATCTGATTCAGGGTCTGTGGGTTTTAGGAGAAAGTCCTTCTTGCTGAGTAATATTTCATTGATAATCTATTGGTTTATCTCTTCATCTGTTGGCCATTTGGTTTGATCTGTTTTGTTTTTTTTATAAATTGTTGTTTATTTGGGGTTCATAAAATGTCTCTACCTAATGATGGTGCCCGGCTATCAAAAAGTATAGCATCTGGGGTCTTAAAGGCTTGAAGGTAATCAAGCGGCCATC
>NW_022103915.1:98853569-98872655 GCF_000313985.2 Echinops telfairi
AAAAATGAGGAGCTGATTCCAAGAGTCCAAGCAGAAAGCAAATGTTTTGAGAACGATGAGGGCAACGAATGTACAAGTGTGTTTTACACAATTGATGTGTGTATGGATTGTGATGATTTGTATGAGCCCCCAATAAAATGATTTTAAAACAAAAAGCTTGCACAACGCTTTTTCTGAGGATGCATGTTGTCGTTTCACTTGAGTAAATACCTAGGAGTAGAATAATGAAACTATAATAAATATATCGTTTTCTCTAAATTTTATTTTGCTGTTGAGAATACAAGGGGGTACCCTCACACACACAATGCCCCCCTCCCAATAAAAAAGGAAAACATTTAAAAAGCTATGTATTTAACTTTTTTTTTAAAAACAAAACAACCTTATCACCTTCAAAGTACTCTTCCATTACACTTTGAGTTGATTATGGTTCGTTGTCACCCTGTAGGACAGAGTAGAACTACCCCCAGGGCTTCTAAGACTGTGATTTTTATTGAAGCCTTCTCTTTCTCCTGCGGGGACTTGGGTAGGTTTGAAACACCGACCTTTTGTTTAGCAGCCACATGCTTAAGCACTGTGCCACTGTGCTCCCTGTCTTCCATTACACTTAATGCGTTTGTCGAATCTGCGATTCCATTCTTGGAAACATTTTTCAAACTCATCTGTTTGGTGATTGACAGCACACCCCTCGATTTTTCTTCACGTCGTCTACATCGTCAAATCTCTATCCTTTCGTGTGTCCTATAGGACTGGTCTGAGTTGGCACTGATTCAAGGACGATGCATTTGTTTTTATATACATGAGCCCATCAAGGGGCCCCGATGGTTCCGTGGGTTATGAGTTTGACTGTGAATGAACCGCAAGATCGACATCCCAGACCCACCAGCAGGAGGAAGATGAGGCATTCTGCTCCTGCGAAGAGTTATGGCCTTGGAAATGTACAGGGGAATTCTACCCTGTCCTGTTGAATTCACTTGATGGCAGTGAGATTTCGAGTTTTTAAATGAGCCTATTGTTGCAGTCCCTCTGTCAATCCATCTCCTTGAGGGTCTTCCTCTTTTTCGATGACCCTCTACTTTACCAAGCGTGATGTCCTCTTCAGGAACTGATCTCTCTTGATAACATGTTTAAAGTATGTGAGACACAGTCTCACCATCCTCTTTTCTAAGAAGCATTCTGTCTTTACATCTGCTAAGACAGATTTTTATTACTTTCAATAGTTTTCATGAACACCGTAATTCACACACATCAGTTCCTCTGTGGTCTTCCTTAGTAATGACTAATTAAGTCATTGAACGTAACTGTCCAACATTCACATGCCCATGAGGCAATTGAAAATACCCTGGCATGGGTCCTCAAAATCACATCTTTGCTCTTTAACACGTAAAAGAAATTAATCCTGTTACTGAGAGGTCTTATAGATGTTATAATAATCCATAATTCAATTAGATCAAGCATAATTGTACAATTGCTGCCACCATCAGTTTCAAAACATTTTCTTTCTTCTTGAACTCTGATATCAGCTCCCCTTTATTCCCTCCCTCCCTACCCTACCCCCAGGAACCCTTATTATTATATTAATATTGTTATTGCATATATATTTTTGTTTCATTGGCTCTTTGACACTTTAAATAGACCTTGTGATGCAGATTGGCTCATTGCAATGCCTCTTTTAATTTTTGACCACCAATTCCATGAATTCTGAGTGTGTATCTAACTAAGTAAAATCAAATCCTTGACAACTTCAGTCTTTTCTCTGTTTATCATGATGTTGTCTCTTGGTCTAGTGGTGAATATTTAACTTTCCTATATATTGAGTTGTCATCCATGCTGAGGACTGTAGTTATATCTTCATTATTAAGTAATTTAAGCCCACTTAACTTTCATCAAGCAAGGTTATGTCATTTGCATATCATAGATTTTTTAATGAGTCTTCTTCCGATGTGGATGCAGTGTTCTTCCCTGGGGATTCAAAGAAGACCAATTGTCCTATGTCAACCCACGGTGCAGCATTGATGGCCCTCACTCATCTATGCCGAGAAATGCAGTCGTCCAACCACGTGGACACAAAACTTCCTGCCCCTGGTCAATTCTCACTCATAGCCACCCGAGAGGGCAGAGTAAGACTGGCCCATGGGATTCTGAGGCTGTAAATCCTTATGGGAGCAGAAAGCCTCATCTTTCTCCCTCAGAGAGGCTCAGGGTTGGAACTGCTAACAGCGTGGGTAGCAACATAATGGGTAACCGCCACTATGCCGTCAGGGAAGGTATCCAACTGGAAGAGATCCCTATTTCTTTCTTTTTTTTTTTTTTTAAAACATTTTATTAGGGGCTCATACAACTGTTATAGCAATCCATACACACATCAATTGTGTAAAGCGCATTTGTACATCATTCTCAAAACATCTCCTCTCCGCTTAAACCCCCGACATTAGGTCCTCATTTTTCCCCTCCCTCCCCGTTCCCCCCTCCCTCATGAGCCCTTGATAGTTTATAAATTGGTATGAGATCCCTATTTCTACCCATTCCAAAGAATGGTGACCCAATCGAATGGAGGGATTTCTAAACAATCTCATTAATATCACCCAAAAAACCAAACTCACTATTATCAAGTCTATGGCAACTCATCGCAACCCTATAGGACAAGGTAGACTTGCCCCTAGGAGTTTCTGAGACTGCAACTCCTTGTGCCCATCTTTCTCCTGAGAAGCGGCTGGCGGTTTCAAACTGCTGACCTTGCAGTTAGCAGCCCAACATGTAACCCCTACACTACCAGGGGTCCTGTTAATATCATAAGCAAGTAAAAGTTTGCTGAACATAACTCAAAAAATTGCAGCAGCACATTGACAGGGAACTGCCTGAAGTCCATGGCAGATTTAGAAGTGGACGTGATATGAGGGATATCACTACAGAGAACATCAGAAAGAGGTTTACTTTTATCTCATTGAGTATGCAAAGATATTGGACTGTGTATCTCATAACAAGCAGTGGATACTATTGAGAAGAATGGGAGTTCCCAAACACTAAATTGTGCTTCATGTAGAGCCCGCACATAAACCAAGAGGCCGTTGTTTGACCAGAACAGAGGATACTGTGTGGTTTAAAATCCAGAAAGGCGTATGTAGGGGTTATGTACTTTTCCCATATTTATCCAATCTGTTGAGAATGTCACTCACTGACGTCAAGTCAGTGCTGCCTTACCGGAGTAGAAAGCCCAGTCTTTCTCCTGCGGAGCTGTTGGTGGTTTCAAACTGCCGACCACGCAGAGCACAGGCCAATGTGTGACCACTGTGCCACCAGGGCTTCTTGTTGAGAATATACATCATAGCAAATCTTAAGAAACTGTCAAGCTTTTCCCAAAGGATTGCACACCCAGAAGCAATGTATGCGAGTTTCAATTATTCCAAATTCTTGCCACTACTTGTTATTGTTGATCTTTTAAATTTTAACCATGAAGTGATTATCTCATTGTGGTTTTAATTCATCTGTAACAGTTTTATTGGCACATAATCCACATATTATAGAATTCAGTTGTTCAATCACATCAAGAAAATTGTACAAACATTAACATTCAGTTTTAGAGCATTTTCTTCCCCCGGCCCCCCTGATTAAATTGCCTTTAAAATGACTTGTGTAATGGAGTACTATGCATCACTAAAAAAGCACTGATGATCGCATGAAGCACATCGTCTCCTGGGAAGAGTTGGAGGAAATTATGGTAAGCCAAGTTAGCCAATCACAAAAGGTCAAGTCCAACATGAGTCCCTGAGGAAAGTATAATCAGCACAGTGGGTATAGAAGAAAAGCCACTTATCTCACAATACACGAGTTGAGGTACAGGCAGTCAGGTGGGGGACAGGCCAAACCCAAGGATGTACATGTCATTCCAACACAAAGAAGGGGGAAGGGGGCGGGAGCAAGGGGTGCAGGGAAGAGGGAGACGATGGCAGTGGACGAGCAGGGCACTAACCCACCCAGGGTTTATGTCTCCACAGAAATGGGAGTGTGCATGCAGAAACCACCACAGCACGCCAAACCTTGAGGGCAACGTACACATGGAGCAACTCATGAACAGAGAGGTCTACAGGGCCGCCCCAGTCAGAACCAAACTGACCCCTCCCTAGAAGTATGTGCTGCAGAGGACAACACTAAACCGACAGGTTGGGAGAGGGGCCAACCTGCCACACCGAATGGAAGCAAACCAAGAAAGAAAAAGAGACAGTGAGGGTCTAGACACCAAGTCCTGAGGACAATGTCCCTGCAGAGAGCTACTGGGGCACAGAGAGGACTGTAGGGCTGACAGCGGCTCAAGACATGATGTCCCCTCGATGGAGGATACTGTGACAGAGGACAATACTGGGGACACACCGCGGGGAGTGAGTCCTGTCTGGACCCCCCCACAGTGGGGCAAACTAAGAAGGGAACATAACAGATTAGCAACAGGAACAAAGCCAAGCCACAAAGCCCCTGAGGAGCCACAAAAAGACCCTTCAGGCTAGGAGGGGCAGTTCCCGGAACCCCCAGGACCAGTGGGGAGATAGTCATAAAGGGCAGCAGACAGACTTGTAATTATGTCGGCTTTGTTGGTTTTTTTTCCTCCCTCTTTTTATTCAATCTTTCCTTTCGTCTCCATTATTGTTGTTTTGCTGGCCTGCATGAGCTCGGCATGGGAAGCAAGCCCGAGGAGAAAGCAACAGGACTGATGCTTCTGGAGGGACTTGGCAGGAGGAGGAGGCGGGGAAGGGAGTGAGCAAACAACGCCATAAACGGGGAACAACTAGGGAATTAAAATCAACAATGAAGAAGATGTAGAGATCCTGGGGGTGTTCGAGCAACACCAAACTAGTGAGAGAAATTACTAAAAGACAGAAGAAGGATGAGCGCAATGGTGAAGCAGGAGGAAAGTAAAAGAAAACAGAGGAAAGATCTAGGAAGCAAAGCTATGGATAGAGGTCTTAACATAGGTGTGTACATATGTAAACATATTAATTCCTAGAAATAAAGGTATTGGCCTATGTGCATATATTTATATGGCAATACATTGAGGCAGTGGACAGACTTTGGGCCTCTGCTCAAGCCCTCCCTCAACACAAGAACACTTTGTTTTAACAATCTGGTATTCTGTGATGCTCATGCTCCCGGCATGATTGCTGAAGACAAAATAGGTGCACAAGCAAATGTGGTGAAGAAAGCTGATGGTGCCTGGCTATCAAAAGGTATAGTGTCTGGGGCAGGGGTCCTCAAACTATGGCCCGTGGGCCACATGCGGCCGGCCGAGGACATTTATCCAGCCTGCAGGGTGTTTTTGCCCCATTTTGTTTTTTACTTCAAAATAAGATATGTGCAGTGTGCATAGGAATTTTTTCATAGTTTTTTTTTAAACCATAGTCTGGCCCTCCAACGGGTCAGAGGGACAGTGAACTGGCCCCGTTTAAAAAGTTTGAGGAAAAAAAAAAAAAAGTTTGAGGACCCTTGGTCTGGGGTCTTACAGGCTTGAAGTTAAACAAGTGACCATCTAGCAGAGAAGCCACAAGCCCACATGGAAAAAACACACCAGTCTGTGTGATCATGAGGTTTTGATGGGATCAGGTAACAGGCATCAGAATCCCCAAAACAAACAACCAAACGAAACATTTTTGAGAACAAGGGGGTCGAGCAGAGATCCAAAACCCATCTGTAGGCAATGGGACATCCCCTTACAGAAGAGTCACAAGAAAGAGTTGAGTCAACCAGGGGGCAGTATAGCACCGATGAAACTCAATATTCCTCTGGTTCCTTGAGGCTTCCTCAACGCCCACTACCGTGACCCCAGTCCTGCCTTTCACTTTGGGCTAGACCTGAGTATTACAGGTACAGATAAGAGCTCATGACACACAGAATCCAGGTCAGATAAAACTCTCAGGAATAGAAATGGGGGTAATGATACCAGAAGGGTAGGGGGAACTAGATGGTGAGAGTGGGGGAAAAAGGGGGAACAGATCTCAATGATTGACACATACACCCCCACCCCCACCCCCTGGGAATGAACAACAGAAACCGTGGGAGAAGGGAGACAGCAGTTGATGTGAGATATGAAAATAATAATAATTTATCAAAGGGTCATAATGTGGGATGGGGGAGGGAGGGAAAAAAGAGGAGCTTATACCAAGGGCTCAAATAGAAAGTAAATGTTTAGAAAATGATGACATTTAGAAAATGTCAATTATGCTTGATACAATTGATGTATGGATTGTTCTAAGAGCTGTAAGAGCCCCCAATAAAGTGATCTTTAAGAAAAGAAAATTAGCTGTGTAATTACATTCAGTTCTAGTGCTCCCTCCCACTCCTACTTTCATTGTTCACTCCCCCAATTCCCTCAACCTCCCTCTCCCCCCACCTCCCCTACAAACCCTTGCATCAGTTTTGTTTTTATTTAGTTGTTTTTTTGCATCAGTTTTTATCTCTATGCCTCTGCTCTTTCTGTGCTTCCCACACTGGTAAAGGCAATAGAAACAGTAAAGAAGAAACAGTAAAGAATAAAACCAAAATAACATGGTAAGGATAATGCATTGGCAATAAAAGATAAAAATATAAACAACGCGTAAAACAGTAAAGACTAAAAATATATATACTTTAAAAGCCAGGGAAGAAATTTTTGTCATGGAACAAGCCAAAGACCCTTGCACCTAGAACAAATTCATACTGGGTCTAGACTAGAGAGGGGTCAACTGACCTCATATTAATCTTGACCCAGCCTGATCAGGATTACAATGATCTATGTTTGATAGTAAGGCTGTCCCAGACCTTTGCCTGAGGCTAGAGGGGATCTGCCATCGCTTAATCTGACTAGATACTCTGCAGATGGGTTTTGGGTTCCCACTGTGCTCCAAAGCCTTCCACAACCTGGGTGTTCACACTTTTAGCTCTCATACGTTTTCCTTCATTATATTTGAATTTTGTTATTATTATTTTTGGATTACACAAGCTGGTGTGCTTCTTCCATGTGGACTTAGTTGACTCCTCGCCTAGATGGCTGCTTGTTTGAGTACAAGCGTTTAAGACCCCAGACACTATTCCGATTGATAGCCGGGCACTATCTGCACTCTTCATCACACTTTGCTGTAGCACCCTTATCTTCAGTGATCATTTCATGAAGGCAAGTATCTAGCAAGGCGCTGTTATCAGAACCAACTGTTCTTGGACTGGGGCTAGAGCCAAGTAGGACCCCAGAATCCATCTGCTTGTCCATGGAATACGCACAACTGAGGTTTACTTTGGCGTCATCTTAGGACAAAATCAATAGGACCAACCCCACCAACCTCAGCAACGAACCAATCGGCAAAGAAAGAAGCAGAGCAAAACAAAGCAAAGGAAAATAAAAACCCATATAAACAAAAAAGTACAACATTGTCAAACAACCTCTGGGGTAAAAGGAGAGTGCACGGATGACATCAGTTTTCCCAGTGACGCAGCACTCCGGACACTGTCGGCACGAGGAGTCTATTCCAGTACAGATCCACCTTGAGCTTCAGCCCATGAGTTGTGGCCTACACAGCTCGACCTCCTGCGCTACTGAGCTCTGTTTTCCTTCCGCAGAGGTCTTGGTGCCAGGGGGGGGTACATACATCTTTCTGTAAAGTGTCAGTTAAGTCTTTTGAGGACTTGAGAAAGATTGGGTTTTTCGCTTTAAGGTAGAGAGATACTTTGTATATTCTGGACATTTGTCCACTGTCAAATATATGTATTGCAGCTCCATGTTCATAGGTTGGAAGACTCGATATTATTAAGATATCAATTAATCATGCAATTCCAATGAAGATCCTAGCACTTAAAAAAATGACAAACTGATTCTAAAATTTGTATGAAAAACATTTTTTGTATGGAAATACAAAGGACCTAGGATTGCCAAAACAATTTTGTAAAAGGTAAGGTTGACTTCCTATAAGGTTACTGACACCAAGGCAGTGTGTTATCAGTATTTTGAATAGGTAAATAGGTCAGTGGGACATAATGAGGCCTGCAAAAGATCCAAACATTTGATGTTTGGATCAACTGGTCAATTGATGTTAGACCTGCTGTGGCAGGTAGCCTCTAAAATGGCCTGCAATGGTTCCTAGCTTCCAGTATCACATCTTCATGCAATCGCCCCTTGGGATGGGATATCACTTCTTGGGTTAGGTTGTTTTAAAAAGAACTGTGGCTCACATCTTTCAATATGGGTATAGCTACCTTTATAGGCTAGCCTTGTAAAGAGACCCCTGTGGAAAGGGATTTGTTACTCAACAACAAGTAATTACAGTGATGCTAATGTAATTCAGTGGGGGGTCTTCTCAACAGTGTTGTATCAGCTGATATCCTCATAAGAAAAAAAAAAAGAACCTCAGCCCTACCTCACACCATACTCAGCAAGTAATTAAAAATAGATAAAATGCCTGTATGTAAAGTTGAGACTAGAACACTTCTGTAAAACATGGCATATAAATGAAGCAAGACAAACAAACAAACAAACAAACACAACAATGCCTGATCTATTTGGATTATGGAATGTTATATCTGTAAGAGCTCCCAATAAAATGATTAAAATCTTAACAACCTTGGGGTCAGCAAAGATTTCCTTGATAAGACACAATAAACCAACAGTTAAGAAAAAGTTTTTTTCCCAGTTGGAATCATTTTTAATATTTAAATACAAGAAGTGATTGCTGCCATTTTTTTATACGCACAATACAGGGTTATCGGCCCAAAGGCAAAGGAACCAGCTCCTCCCAACACATGGGCACCCAGTGGGGGGTTTATGCCACGCCACAGTAATGCATTGTGCCTGTTGCATATAGTGTCCCCCACCCCCACCCCCCACACACACATCTCCACTCTGAAACAGCTCAAGTTACCAACGCTCTGGCACATCCCTCCCAGGGTCTCAGGTCCGACCTCACACTGGAAGAGGGAGGCAGTAGTTGTTCAGGACTTGGGAGCCATTTAGTGAGGGGTGGGTGGCGGCTAACTGTCTGCCTTGCTGCCCTCTGGGGTCGGCGTGCAGACAGGAGCGATCCTGACCCTGACGGAGTGGAGGGCGCAGGTGTTCTATAAGGCAGAGCGATTCTCCCAACGGTTCCAGGGAGATCAGTGTGCCAACGTTTAACCAAACAAAAACAACAACAACGAACTCCCCAAATCAGCAGTTGTAACAGTTGAAATTCAGACTTCTCCCATTAAGCTCGAGGCAGAGGCCCTGACAGTCCTCGTGACCGTCAGTCCTGTGTTGGGCCCTAGGAGTATCTGCCGCTGCTGTTGCTCCAGTTGCAACTTCTCTGTCTTGAAGATGGGAGAACCAGAATCATCAAGGAAGTGGTCCCGATCCACAAGGTCGCCCTGGAAAACCTGTACATTTTTTGAGCCACAACAAAGGAGAGATCAAGTGGCTCTGGCCGCGGACTGGACTCTCTCCGAGAACATCTCCATCAGATCCCAGAGTCTCTCCGACAGGGTCTCATGGAGACCCTGTCAGTCACCCCTCCGCCCCAGGGGGCCCTGACCAAGTTGATGTTTATAAATGGAGCATTATATGATGGGAGCAGTATGGCGGACGGATTGGAGGAGAGACTGGAAACAGAAAAAGTCAGTTGTCTAATATTTGAATAAGATACGGAGTCACTCCTTAATCATAAAACCAGAAGAACTGGATGAGGCCTGGCTCTGAAAGTGATCACATTATAAGGCCTGGGACAGAGTAGGAGAAGAATATGGGACAAAACAAGATCAGACTGAGTGCTTAGATAGGGACTGGTGGAGCCCCTGAAAATATGTTGCTTGATCATCCATCAGGTCAGGAACTGAATTCATCCCAATGGCTTAGTTTTCAGTCAAACAATAGACGAGCCTGAAAGGGGAACAGTCACACTAGGTAGGTTTGCACTGCTGAAGAGCAGTCAACCATTTGATATCAAAAGGGTAGCATTTACCCAGTGACAAAGTTCAGAAGGGAATGAAAATGAGATACACAGGTGGAAGTGGGATAAGTGATGTTATATTGTGGGGATTAGCAATTAATGATACGAAGCAAAATGTGTATGAATTGTTGAATGGAAAACGGATTTGCTCTGTAAATCTTCATCCAATAAAAACTGAAAAAAATAATAAAAAAGACACTAAACCAAAGATGAAGATAAAAAAATACTATCTTGGTGTGTTAGTCCGGATAGACTAGAGAAACAAATTCATAGACACTCCTATGTGTTTACGGAAGAATTTTACAAATAAATAAATAATGTAGAAAGAGCCTTACATACAAGAGCAATTGAATATTGAGAAAACATCCCAGCCCAGGCCAGATCAAGTCCAATATTAGCCCATATGTCCGATACCAATCTATCAAGTTCTCTTCAGACTCACAAAACACATGCAATGATGCCGAATGCAGGAGGACACAGGCCAGTGTGTGGGAAGTCTTGTGGATCCAGTGGCTGTGTAAACATCTCAGCATTGGCAGGGTTCTCCACATGGCTTCTCCAGCTCAGGGCACTAGCATAGTTCCATGTGTCTTGTCAACTGCAATGTCTCCCAGGGAGTGAGCTGAGAGAGAGAGTGTCTCCTCCCTTAAGGAGGAATACAAGAGTTCCCAGAATCCTTGGGAGAAGGCCATGCCCACACAGAGGCCTCATTGACTATGACCTGATTGACAGGCTAGACTCCACCCGTTCACTCTTAATCCTCTCAAATTGACAACAGATTATGTAATTACCACACTTGGTCTATGTGTGTATGTGAGAGAGAGGGAGAGAGAATTCATTCTTAGGGATTTAGGGCAAATACCATCATAAGACAAAAAAAAAAAGGAAATAAAATAGAATACTTACCTATTTTTAAGAAGAAAATAAAATTTTCTTTTTTATGTTAGAGTAACAATTGACAGTGGTTTTCAGTGTATCAGTTTGTCAATCCCACAACATGTCACATATCTCACTGTCTGTGTCACACACACAACACAATTCAATATTATTAACCATTGGAGGTGGCCAAATCCAATAAGGTTGAAATGGTACAAGAGATGTTGCAAGATTGGTTCCCTCATATATTGCAGATATTAAAGCAGACATTGCAATAAAATGATACTGTGTTAGTCTAGGTTGACTAGAGAAACAAATTCATGGACACTCATATATGTATAAGAAAAAGCTTTATATACAAGAGCGATTGAATATTGAGAAAACATCCAAGTCTAGTCAGGTCAAGTCCATAAGTACCAATCTGTAAATTCTTCCTAAGACTTATGCAACACGTGCAACGATGCCGAGTGCAGGAAGATCACAGGCCATTGAGTGGAAAGTCTTGTGGATCCAGTGGCGGTTGAAGCATCTTAGCAATGGCGAGGGTCTCCATGTGGCTCCTCCAGCTCGAAGGCTATGGCTGCCATCAGCATAGATCCATGTGTCTTCTCCACAGGAATGTCTCACAGGGAGTGTATGTGTGTCCTGCCTTCAGCGAGCTATTTATCTCCTTAGCGCCTCCAAACGAGGTCATCAAGCTGCGACCTGATTGACAGGCAAAACTCCACCCCTTCACTCTTAAGAGTCTCAAATTGACAACAGATTATGTAGCTACCAAAAATACACAAGAATTAGGGGTATCCCCATTCAAAAAAAGTTCTATTTACACTATAATCTATTAAATGTGCAGCAATATTATGAAATATTTGAAATATTGAGATTTACCAGACTTTGACAAAGAGACGTGAATCCATACTATTGGATAAATAGTGCTGATAAGACTTGCTCAATATGGGGTGGCCACGACCTACAAATTGTGAAAAACACAGTCGCTCAGAAGCATAACATAGAAGGTATGCCTGCATGTGAAATGTGAATCTTGGTTTGCATATTCATTTTTTTCAACAAATATTTGCTATTGTCTTTTATCTACCAGGCAATGTTGAAGATTTTGAGAATAGAGATGAGGCTGGTATTCCCAAGGAGTTTACGGTCTCTTGGGTGAAGACAGATGGGAAACCAAAAACCAAGAAGCTAAGCTGAGATTGTGGGAAGTGTCAGGAGAACCTAAAGGAGGGCGATAAGATGAAGACGGCCGAGCAAACGTGACCTGTGGGTGCCATGGGTGAAGGAGGGAGAGTTTTTGTTTAGGGGGCATTGAGTTTTCTTTAATGGTGGTGGAACCATTTGGAGAGAGATATCAATAATGGTTGTACAATATGACGAGTATAATCAATGGCACTGAATTATACATCTATGGAAGGTGTTGAATCGGAGAATATTTTGTTGTGTTTATTTTTGCCACAATTGCAAAGAATAAAAATAATTACACGAATAACAATGCGTACAAGGAAGAAGAAAATGTTCTAAAATTGATTTTAGTAATCCTTGTACAAATCTTCTTGATACGATTGAACTATTGAATTGTATGATGTGAGGATGAAGTGCCAATACAACTGTTAAAAAACCAGAGATGACTGGTGAATGGAGAAAGTCTATTTAGATAGGTTTGATACAAATCTCTTACAAAAAGGGGAAGGTGGGGAGAGGATTGAGGGAGAAACCATGGGGAAAGGAAGACAGCGGTGAGTTTAAGATATGAAAATAATAATTTATAATTTATCAAGGGGTCACAAAGGTGGGAGGGGGAGAAAGAGGAGCTGATGCCAGGGGCTTACGTGGAGAGGAAATGTTTTGAGAATGTTTTGAGAGGGCAATGAATGTACAAATGTACAAATGCGCTTTACACAATTGATGTGTGTATGGATTGTGATAAGAGTTGTATGAGTCCCTAATAAAATGATTTTTAAAAAAACTCTTAAAAAGTGACATTTGAGCTGACGAGAAACATTGAGAAAGAATTATCCAAGCAGATCTTATTCAGCTTCAGGCCATAAAGCGGGGCTGATCATATTGATAAGTGTGAACACATCACACAGTGCTTGTAGCTTGACTAGTTAGGGTTTAAAGCTCAAGATTTAAAGTGTGAACAAATCACAAAGTGATTTGTAGCTTGACTAGTTAGGGTTTAAAGCCCAAGGTTTAAAGACCCTGGATTTTTACGTTAAGTAAAATGTGAAATCTATGGCCAGCTTTAAGCACAGGAGTTATAAGATCACACCAATCTTTAAAAATATCACTCTGGCTGCTCTGTGGGGAATGGATGACACCATGGGCGTAGATTAAAAGCAAAGAACTTTTTTCCCTCTCCATGCCCTTCTTTCCCACCACCCCCAGACAGTTAGTGTCTTTTGCTACTAGAGTTTTCCACTCTCCCAAGCTTCTGAATTGCTGTTACCTCTTGGGCATTGCCAAGTGAGGTCTTGCTCGATGGAATGAATTTTGATAAACTCTAGTGACTTCGATTAATTCTGTTAATGTGTGCTAAATTAGGTTAAGTAACTTACCAGATCACATCTCCGTGGCTTACAATAAGGTGAGTTATTGCTTGCGTGCACCACAGATTTCTGGCCAATTGATGGCCTGGGGATATCTGCTCTAGACCTGCCTCGTTATGAAACCAAGACTTGGGGAGTACCCACCAGTCAGAGTGTTGCCCGTGGCCATGACAAAAGGAAACAGCAAATAGCATACTGGCACATAATACTTCTTCCCAACTTCCATGCAAATGATGGGGTTCAGAATGGATACCCAAAACCCATATGTAGACAATTGGACATCCCTTCACAGAAGGGTCACAAGGTAGGGATGAGCCAGCCAGGGTGGAGTATAGCACCAATGAAACACATAACATTCCTCTAGTGCAGTGGGTCTCAACCTCTGGGTCACGACCCCTTTGGGGTGAAATGAAAATAGTTTTGAAAATAATTTTATGGTTGGGGGTCACCACAACTTAAGGAACTGTATCAAAGGGTCGCGGCACTAGGAAGGTTGAGAACCACTGCTCTAGTCCTTTAATGCTTCCTCCCCACCACTATCATGACCCCAGTTCCGTCTTACAGATCCGGCTAGACCAGAGCATGTACACTGGTACAGATAAGAGCTCTTGACACACAGAATACAGGACAGATAAACTCCCCAGGACCAATAATGAGAGTAGTGATACCATGAGGATAGGGGGAAGGTAGAGAGAGAAGGGGGAGGAAGGGGGAACTGATCACAATGATCGATGTACAACCGCCCCCGCCACCCCAGGACCAGCAACAGAAATGTGGGTGGAGGGAGACAGTGAATGTTGTAAAATATGAAAATAAAAATAATTTATAAATTATAAAGGGTTCATGAGGGTGGGAGGATGGGGGAGGGAGGGGAAAAGGAGTTGCTGATACTAAGGGCTCAAGCAGAAAGAAAATGTTTTGGAAATGATGATGGCAACATATGTACAGTGTTTGATATAATTGATGTAAGGATTATTTTAATAACTGTAAGAGCCCCCAATAAAGTGATTTATTATAATCAATAAAACCAAACCAAGTAAAACCCTTCTCAGAAATGAAACATGACACATACTCCTATTTCGTTGTCATAGGAAATAATATTGCTACTCCTATTTTCAAGGAGTCAAGGAAGAGCAATCATACTATGTTACTGGAAGTTGGGAGAATCAAAAAATATTTGAGAATAGCAAACATAAAAAGTTCAAAGATTACTATTAATACTCTTTTGCGCTTAGTAATACCAATGTACGTAAAAAAAAGTATTGCTACTAGGGTTCCCGGGAGCCCTGATACTGTAGTAGGTTATGAATTGGGCTGCTAACTGCAAGGTCAGCAGTTCAAAGCCATTGGCTGTCCCTTGGGAGAAGAATGAGGCTATTTCCTCTCAAAGATTTACATCCTTGGAAACCATCGGGAGAATTTCCACTTTCCAGTAAGGTCACTGTGAGTCAGAATTGTTTTGATAGCAGTTGGGGAAGTGGAGACTGGGGTTCCAGCTCATACATGCGGTTATTCCCAACAAAATGTGTTTTGTTTCTGTCTCTGTGATCAGTGCATGGCTGCAGACAAGTTCTCTCAGCAATGTGCTGTCTGCAACAATCCACTTTCCAATGCATTCTACTTTAGCTCAATGCATCCTCTTTTAGCAAGGCTATCCCCATCGCTGGTCCATGAGATTGGTCCCCAGGGGCTAATCTACATGTATTTCCCCTTCACTTTTTTTTTTAATGGAAAGAGCTTTACAATGAGTCAAAAGGGAGATCAAATAATATTACACTTTGACCTAACTGTATCTGCTATAATCGACTTTACAATGCTCTGTCTGATAACAGGGGTTTCATATCCCTCAACTATGATCAGTGGGAATTCACTGGATGGTTAATCCATGTGTGGACCTTGCAAATGGATTTGGGGCTTCCATCCTCCTCCATAGTCTTCTGCAAACCAGGTGTTCACAATTTAAGCTCTTATGCCATTCCTTCCTTTAGATTTGGAATATATTTACAATCCTTGGATCACATGGGCTAGGGTGCTTCTTCTATGTGGACTAGATGCCTCTGTTAATGGCTGCTTGTCTGAAAACAAGTCTTTAAACCCCAGATGCTATTCTTCATCGTCTTCTTCTTTTTTTTCTTCAGATGCTATTCTTTCTGATAGCTGAGCACCATCTGATTCTTCACTACACTTGGCTGTAGCACTCTTATCTTCAGTGATCAAGCATCAAGCAGAGCTATGTCATGAATAGGCATTAGGGCAAGGTTATGATTCTTAACAGGAAATGACTTCACGGACCTCTCTTTTCAAATGTCTCTCAGGTTGCTTTGGTGACGTCTTTCCAGCAACTTTTGGTTCCTGGATCAAAGTATTTTCTGCGCCTGTTAGGCGGGCCCGGTCTGGTCATAACTGATACTTGCCTGCAGTGGTGGGATACTTTTCCTGGGTAGAAAGTGCTCAAAAGAGACAAGTTTATCAAGAAAGTAAGTACAGGTCACTGTGGGCAATATAACAAACCAAAGTCACTGCCATGGAGTCAATGCCGACTCTGAGTGACCCCATGGGACCAAGCAGAACTGCCCCTGGGGGGTTTGGAGGCTATACATTTTTACTGGACTAGAAAGTCTCACCTTTCTCCCTCGAGTGGCTAATGATTTTGAACTGCTCATGTGATTAGAAACCCAAAGTATGATCCACTGTGCCACCAGGGCTCCTCCTGGGCAGGACATGACGTCTCTGTATAGTTCAACCCTTAGGACAACAGCATCTATAGTCTAAGAGGAGGTTCTTTGGGCCAGCTGTGGAATTTATAGAGTTAGACAGGGTTGGGGAGTGGTCTCAAACTCACCCTTTGCAATCCTTTCAAACTCTCCTCACTTATCCACTTCCTCCCTGTGATTCCTGATACCATTCTTCCCTCTTTCCTGACCCTCTGAATTTTGTCCTTTTGGTAAGCACTGTTCTTTTGATTTTATTTTTATTTATTTATTTTATTTTTGTTCTTTTGACTTTCAATGGATCTCAAGTGGATTATCCTAACACAGGAATGAGTTCAGTTTCAGATCTGAAGGGTGATGGAGGGCATTGTACTTCGGGTCTCGCCAGTGTCTATCTGGCCAGTCCTCCTGATCTCTTTTATGAATTTGTTCTACATTCATAATTCTCCCACCTTTTCCAACCAGAGCAGTGAGAGGTAACGAGCTACCATCTGATTCTTCTGGTCTTGGGACAACAGGTGTTTGTGTGGCCCCTTAGTCCATGGGACTCGTACTTCTGCAGATCTTTGTGTGATTTCATCACTCTTCTTTCCTCAGACAGGGACCGGCCAATAGTTTCACCGTAGGTGGCTGTTTACAAGTTAAACATTTTGCTTGGTATTCATAACTTTACTTGATAGTCGAACTGAAAATCCAACTTAAAAAAAACCTGTGCAGGCTGAGAGTGAGTCACCCTTCATGTCTCACCTGGACACAGCGGGGTGATGCTTCAGCCCAAGGCGCTGCTCCTGCTCTGACAACATACAGTGCTTTTTTGGCGCTTTATTTGCGTAGAGTACCATAACTACAGCCCCAAAGAAAGTTAATGACACCAGCAGTAAAGTTAAGGGAAAAGTGTGAGAACCACAATAGAGAAAGGAATCATTGCGAACTATGAATCAGGTTGCCATTCGTGTGATTTGTGGCTAAGTCCACATTATCAACATTTTTGGAAGAAAAAAAAAGTGATTTAAGTGGCCAATGTATCAAAAGGTGTGAAATCATTAACCGTGAAACAAAGAACCCAGATCATCGAAGAGGTTGAAAAGTGACTGTTAATTTGGACAAATCAGCAATAACTTGATGACGATAGCAAATCTGAGAGAGTGATATGTGAGAAGTCTGAAAACCTCCATCGTGAATTACACTCCCTAAGTGTAATTTTTGGGCCTCAGCACCATTTGTTTCCATTATTTCTTATAGAAAAAATATATTCAGTTCTCCAACTTTTTGATGTTCAGACATGAATTTGGAATGAATTGAGTTCAACAACCAATATGTATAGCTAGATATGTATTCAAGAAAATGGCTCACACAGCTGTAGGAGGAGGTAAGTCCAAAGTCTGCGACATTTGAATCAGGTTGCCTTTTGTCTGATTTGGTGGCTAAGCTGGCTGTGCTAAAGTGGAGACTTTTCGTGACTTGAATAGCTGGTAGGACTGAGGAATCAGGAAGCAAGAAAACAAAACAGGAAAACTGTGGTTAGTGGATAGAGATGGATAAATCCCAGGTCAGCAGGTCAAATGTTACGCTTTGATGGCACCCAGGGTCAGCAGGCAAACATGGTGGCCTGTTAGCTAAAATCCAGAAAACTGGTGGTAGATGAGGCAGATGCAGAATCCAGACCAGCAAGAATCCAAGAAGCTCTCAATAGCGTCCACTTATATAGCAGTAGACCACAGCTCTAAGGAAACTTTTCTTACATTGCATGCCACTCAGATTTTACAACCCCTTGACTGCTTACCTCACGGGAGATGATCAGACTCTAATTGCCAAACCACTGAGACTCTTGGCTGACCCAAATTGATACAGAAGCTAATCCTCTGTTTGCTATTGTGAACAGTACTGCGATGAACATGGGTGTTCCTGTTGTGGCTTTATTTCTTTGGGATAGATGCCAAGTAAAGGGATTGCTGGGTCATACGATAGTTCTATTCCCAATCTTTTGAGCACATTATACTGCTTTCCTGAGTGATGGTACTATTTTAAGTGTACCACCAGCAGCGTATGAGAGTTCCAGTCTCTCAGCACCCTTGCCAGCATTTGCTGCTTTCTCTTTTTGAAATTTGCTACTAGTGCTGGGATGAGATGACATCTCCTTTTTGTTTTGATTTGCATCTCTCAAGTAGTATTTCTTCATTTGTTTGCGGCTTGCCTGAATGTCTTCTTGAATTTAAGCATCTTTTCACATTTTCTGCCCATTTTCAGTTGGATTTTTTTTGTCCAGGTGTTAACGTTTTCTATAAATATTAGAAACCAGCTCCTTGTGTAATATATCATTACCCTCAAAATTTTTTCCCCCAGACTGTGATTTGGTTTGCTTGTTTTTACTCTTTTGGTGAAGATTTGTTATGCATATAAGTGTCTAATTTTAGGAGGTCCCAGTCATTGACTTTGTCTTGTGCTCTTTGTGTGCCTTTCATTATATTTAATAACATATTTATGTCATTTTGAGGGCCCTAAGTTTTTTTTTTATTAAAGACATTTTTTATTGAAAGCCAACTTAACTTCAGGTACACTGCCAAATATAACAACCTTTGCATGCTTATTATACACTCAACATTATTAGAACTTTATGTGCATTTCCATTTCTTTTTTTTAAATCATTTTATTAGGGGTTCATACAACTCTTCTCACAATCCATACAGACATCAATTGTGAAAAGCACATTTGTACATTCAGTCCCCTCATCATTCTCAAAACATTTGCTCTCCACCTAAGCTCCTGGCATCAGGTCCTCATTTTTTCCCCCTCCCTCCCCACTCCCTTCTGAACCCTTGATAATTTGTAAATTATTGTCATATCTTGGCCCATCCGACGTCTCTCTTCACCCACTTTTCTGTTGTCTGTCCCCCAGGGAGGAGGACACATATAGATCCTTGTAATCGGTTCCCTCTTTCCAACCCACTCTCCCTCTACCCTCCCAGTATCACCACTCACACCACTGGTTCTGAAGGGATCATCCGCCCTGGATTC
>NW_022103915.1:98874339-98877981 GCF_000313985.2 Echinops telfairi
GGGCACCATCAGCTTTCTTCACCACATTTGCTTATTCACCCAGCTTCGATCTTTTTCTGTTTATAATGATGTTGTCTATTGGTTTGCTTGAAGAATTTTTGTTTTCTTTACATTGATTTGCAATTGATATTAAAGGCTGCTGTTCTTCAGCAAATATTTCAAGTCCTCCTCACGTCCAGCAAGAAAGCTCATTATCTGACTATTGCAGATTGGTAATTAGCCTTTCTCCTATCATGATGCCATGTTCATCTTCATGTAGTCCAGCTTCTCAAATTATTTGTTCAGCATGTAGATTGAATAAATATGGTGAAAGTATACAACCCTGATGTATAACTTTCCTGATTTTAGACACAGCAGTAGCCCTCTGTTTTGTTCAAATGACTGCCTTTTGGTCAATTACAGTTTCTGAAGTGTTCTAGAATTCCTGTTCTTCGCAATGTTTTCTATAGTTTGTTATGATCCACACAGTCGAGTGCCTTTGCATAGTCAATGAAACACAGTGTTCTCTCTTTTCCATCAAGACCCATCTGATGTCAGCAATGCTCTCCTTTGTTGCTGTCTTCTTCTGAGTCTGGCTTCTATTTCTGAAAGGTCTCTGTCAATGTACTGCTGCAAGTGTTTTTGAATTATCTCTAGCTTAATTTTATTTGCATGTGATACCGATATTACTAATTCTTGCCTTCTTTTTGGGCCGCCTTTGGAATGCACACAAATATGGATCTCTTCCGGTTATTGGCAACAATTTTCTTGCTGAGTCTTTGGGATTTTCTATGTCTAGGATCCTATCACCCGAAAATAGATTGATTTCTTCTTTGCCAATTTAGTCACTTTCGCTTTCTTGTCTTTCATTCTGATGAAAACTCACAGCACAATATTGCCTAGGCGTATTGATAAAGACATCTTTGTCTGGTTCTAGTTCTCAAGGGAAAGAAATGCTTTCAGTTTCTCTCCATTGAGAATAATGTTGGCCATTGGCTTTGTATATATGTCCTTATCATGTTGAGGAATTTCCGTTCTATTCTTCTTTTTAATGTTTATATTTATTATGAATTAAGTGAGGGTTTTACAGAGCATACCATCAGTTTTACAGTCAATAGTTTATACACAGTTGGTTTCAACTAATCCATTACAATTCTCCTAGTGGGGTCATGGTGATGCTTTGGGCTGCGATCCACATGGTCACCAGGTCAAAACCACCAGCAGCTCCTTGACAGAAGGACTGGGCTTTCTACTCCCGCAAACAGTTACAGTCTCAGCAACCCACAGGGGTCATTATGTGTTAGCACTGAGTTGATGGTAGTGAGTTTGGTTTTTGGTCCCTTCTGTGGTTCCTGTTCCTTATTCCTCTTTTCCTCACCCTCTGAACTTTATCCTTGGGCACATGCTGCCCTTTGATCTTAAGTGGTTGATTATTCCAGCATGGGGGTGAGTTCAGTTCCGGATCTGAAGGAGGACTAAAGGTTATAGTCTTAGGGATCCTACGAGGCTCTATCTGATCAGTACACCCCTTCTTTATGAATTTGAGTTCTGCTCCATATTTTTCTTCTACTCTATCCATCCTTTCTATTCTGATCTTGCCTGGTATTTTTATCAGGAATGGGTGCTGGGTTTTGTTAGATGCTTTTTCTTCATCAATTAAAACAGTTATGTGGTTCTTTCCCCTAGTTTTATTTATGTGGATCCCCCCCCCTAATGTTGAACCATTCTGCATATCTGGTACAGGCTAATTATGAAGTATTGTTTTTAGATATGTTCATATATTCTATTGGCTAGTATTTTGGTGCTGCCAGGTAAGTGCTGGATTGCTAACTTCAAAGTGTGGTTCAAGTCTAATAGCTCCTCCACAGGAGAAAGTTGAGGCAATCTACTCTGTAAGATTTACAGCATTGGAGATGCTATGTGGGTTGGAGAGGAGCCCTGGTTGTGTACAGCATTACGCATTGGGCTGCTAATCGAAAAGTCAGCAGTTTGAAACCACCAGCCAGGCTGCTAGAGAAAGACAAGGCTTTCCACTCCTGTAAAAATTTACCACTTTGGAAACCCCTGGGGACAGTCTACTCTGTCCTATAGGGTCACCACTGTGAGTTGGCAATGGCTCAATGGTGGCAGTGATGACTTGATGGTAGTGGGAATGTTCATGAGCTGATATTGATATATAATTTTTGCTGTGTGTTACTTCATAAAGATTCAGTTTTCCTTCATTTCCTACACTCTAGACTAGTCAAGCCTTTTTTGTTGTTTTAGCAGCCTTATTGGCACTAACCCACATATCACACAATTCAATAGTTCAATCATATCAAGAGTTGTATAATCATTAACACAATCAATTTTAGAATATTTTATTCTTCCTCGTACTCACTGTTATTTCTGAAAATATTTTTCATTGATATCTGGCTCCATATTGTTTCACCACCATTAAAATAAACTCAATTTTATTTTTAAAAAGTCAATAAAAAAAATAGCAGGAAAAAACCCTCAATTTTGCCTCCTAAGCAAAAACTCTTCCTCCTCCACCCACCTGAACCATAGGTCATTTTATTTTCTTTCCTCTTTTTTGTTTTCTTGATATACTACTCACATATGATACACTTCCATAGTTCTTCTTTGGTTTTCCTTATTCCATGTCCACCTTTCGCATGCATCTGAAGTGATTGAAAAGACCATGGCTTGTGTCAGGGTCCCCCTTGGTCTCCAAGTGATGCCCTTGCTATTTAACACTGTAAAGAGGCCTTGTGCAGCAGATTCACCCATAAAAGTACAGATATAAAATTTTCCCATTTATGTCGACCTTGTAATTTGTCCAAACCACACATTTGCTTAGGAACTGAGTAAAGAGGAAAAAACCTAGGCTTCTTCATTGATTTAAGAGTCTTCTTATAGTGTTAAGAGCAAAATCACGATTAGGTAAAAGATGCTGTTGTGAGGTGTCATTGGGTCAGTTCTGACCCACAGCGATCGTGTGTACAGGAGAAGGAGAGACTGCGAGGTCCTGTGCTGCCCTCACGATTGTTTCTGGGCCCGAGGTCACTGTTACAGCCACCGTGTCAGTGCATCTTGTGTACGGCCTTCGTCCTTTTCCAGGAACTGGTCTCTTCTGACAAGATGTCCACAGAATGTAAGACAGAAGTCTTACTATCCTTGTCTCTAAGGAGTCCTCTGGCCATATTTCTTCCAAGACCAGTCAGCATCAGTTTGCCCTTTTAGCAGTCTGTGGTACTTTCAGGGAGGAGCTCTGGTAGTGTAGTAGTAACATGTTGGGCTGAAATCCTTATGGTTGGCAGTTTGAAACCAACAGCTCTTTGGGAGAAAGACTAGGCTTTCTTCTCCTAAAAAAGTAGTCTTGGAAACCCACATAGGTGTTCACTATGAGTCAGCATTGGGTGAGTGAGAGGTACTTTCAGTGTTCTCCAGCACCACAATTCAATGATAGGAGTGTACTATTTTTAAAAAATCATTTTATTAGGGGCTCATACGACTCTTATCACAAGCCATACATACATCAATTGTGTAAAGCACATTTGTACATTTATTGCTCTCATCATTCTCAAAATATTTGCTCTCCACTTAAGCCCCTGGCATCAGGTCCTCATTTTCCCCCCTTCCCTCCCCCCTCCGTCATGAGCCCTTGATAATTTATAAATT
>NW_022103915.1:98879438-98898388 GCF_000313985.2 Echinops telfairi
AGAAGCAACAAAGCCCACATGGAAGAAGCACACTAGCCTGTGTGAACACGAGGTATTGACGGGATCAGGTATCAGGCATCAAAGAACAAAAAAATCATATCATTGTGAATGAGGGGGAGTGTGGAGTGGAGACCCAAAGCCCATCTGTATGCAAGTGGACATCTCTTACAGAGGGTCTCAGGGAGATGAGCCAGTCGGGGTGCAGTATAGCATCGATAAAACATACAACTTTTCTCTAGTTCTATGTTTCCTCCCCCCCACTATTACGATCCCACTTCTATCTTACAAATCCGGCTAGGCCAGAGGAGGTACACTGGTACAGATAAGAACTGGAAACACAGGAATCCAGGACAGATAAACCCGTCAGGACCAACAATGAGAGTAGTGATAACAGTAGTGTAAGGGGAAGGTGGGGTAAAAAGGAGGAACCGATCACAAGAATCTACATATAACCCCTTCCCTGGGGGACGGACAACAGAAAAGTGGGTTAAGGGAGACACTGGACAATGTAAGAAATGACAAAATAATAATAATTTATAAATTATCAGGGTTCGTAAGGGAGGGGGGCAGAGAGGAAGGGGAAAAATGAGGAGCTGATACCAAGGGCTCAAGTAGAAAGAAAATGTTTTGAGAATGATGATGGGAACAAATGTGCTTGAAAACATGGATGTATGTATGATTGTGATAAGTTATAGGAGCCTCCAATAAAATGATTTTAAAAAAAAAGAGAAAAAATACAAGATTTACAGCTTCAGAGACCCTTGGAGGTCGTATGAGGAGTTGATTTGCTGGCAATGGGGATTCTTTGTTACTTTGCTGGGCTCTTGAGCTTTCTAGATTCCCATAAAGCTAACAAAATTGTGAACATGATTTATATGTATTAGGCCTTGACATGATAGCCCTCCAAGATGTGCAACTATTAGTGGAATGCTAGTACCTTAAACCAAACATGCTGCTCCCACTGAGAAGCTTTCTGCCCAAGCTAAACCCTCCCTCCCTTCTTATCAGTGAATGCTGAAGTTAGGAGGAGAAACACCGGAAGTTGAGTAGAAAGGGAATATCTGAAACACTGTGTTTAATAGGTGCAGGGAAGAGTGAATTTGGGGGACCTCTTTACCCTGAAGTTGCTAAATATAAACAGTTTTTTAATGTCTTTGAAATGGAGGTATGGGTGCCTTTCCAACATTCACCTTCTTTGCTTCTCTAAGCATCATTATTATATTGCAACAATGCTTACAGTTCAGCACTTTAGCATGTTTGGAAAAAAACAAGTAAACTTGTGATGAAGGAAGGAGATCGTGTAATGACATGTACCAACATATGGGCAATAGTCATCACGGAGTCTAAAGGGATCTGCAGTCCAAGGATCTTTTAGTGTGCTTCTAGCACTGTCTAGAGGAGAAACAAAATAGTGGAGAGAAAAGAAGGATTCAAAAGTGTGTTGTATTGGACAGAGAACAAGATACTGGTTCAAATGTAAGCTCTGCTACTAACTACCACTCATATTTATGGACGATCTCCTATTCAGCAGGAATGATTCTAGGTCTTTAACACATTTTTATTTCAGAACCATCATGACCATCCAAAGACTAAATATGATTGACTCCAATTTGCAGTTGAAGAAACTGAAGAATAAAAAGTTAAGAAACCTGGAGGGGGTAGCGGGGAGGGAGGGGGAAAAAAGGAGGACCTAATCCTGGGGGATTAAGTGGAGAGGAAATGTTTTGAGAATGATGAGGGCAATGAATGCACAAATGCGCTTTACACAATTGATGTGTGTATGGATTGTGATAAGAGTTGTATGAGCCCCTAATAAAACGATTAGAAAAAAAAAAAGTTAAGAAACCTGTCCTGTATTAGTATTATGACAACTGCAAGGTAACTCCAGATCTGCCTAACGTTAGGGTCAAACTCCTTCTCCTATAGTCAATGGATCACAAACCTAGTTGTGCATAACAATTACCTGGAGACTATGTTAAAATACTCTTTTTCAGATCCCCACTCAAGACTGATAAGGAGATAAGATTATCCCTTTGTTAGGGTTGTTTATTAAAAAATTTTTTTTCTTAAGAGTTGTTGTTAGGATTAAAAGTCATAAAATACATTCGATTGATTATTAAGTGTTAACATAGTTATGCTTATAATTATTAAAATATAATAATTACATGTGGTCATTTAATTCCCTTTCTTTGAATTTTTCTAGTCAGGGAACAATTTTCCGATTATGAATTAGGCTTATGAAGTACTTGAAACCAGAACAGTGTCTACATTGTTAACTCTAGATATTTTAGCCTTATTGATATATTAAATTTCAACCCTATAAATCAGAACTCTTGTGACTCTGATCAGTGCTAGTCATGTATATTCTTTAAATTTGACTATTCCTTTGCGAACTGCTACAATAGTTTTAGAATCAGCGAAGAGTAGCGTTTAAAGAAGGGAGTGTAAACTTATTAAGTAGGGGCTTCGTGGGAGATAGAACATTAGTCTTTTAGTCTGTTCATACAGGCTACAAAACTAATTGTTTGATGTAAGAGCATCTTTTTAGCATTAGTAGATGGTGTTTTCCTCGGTTGCAACATCGAACAAACAGTTGGTACTAGGTAGAGCTAGAAACTGTAACCTGACTCTTCTAAAATGCCCCCCATCCCCATTCTCTTCCCATTTTTACAATAACAAATAATACATTTACCAAGAAAGATCTGGTCTTCTATGCCAAGAGAAATTCTGTTATTATTTTCACTTCTCCTGGTACTTAAATTGGTTGTACTTAAATGAACAAGCTGTTGTCTCGCCCGGGGTTTTGCTGTTGTTGCCTATTTGCAGAGGCACTCCGCGGCTGGCTCAACGCTTGCCCAGCGCAGGAGGCGTTCGCGTTTTCCCAGGACGGAGGAGCCGGCGAGCGGTGCAGGGCCGAAGTGCCTGTTCCGGCTGTCCACCACAGCCCGGACCCCCAGGCCGCCTCGTTCGGCACCCAGGGAGCGGCCTTCCAAGGGCCGGGGAGCAAAGCCCCGGGTGAGAAGCCAAGAAGCCGGCGAGGTGCCATCCCGGCATGCTCTGCAGCACACCGAGGGGCGCCAGACCTATCCCGGCGTGCACCGGGGAGCGCCCAAGGGCGATGGTTCCCGGCTCCTGGAGGGACACGCGAAGTTAGACCGGTAGGTGTTAGCTTACTTCGTTTGGGGGCATGGTTTTCTCGTTCCCCCTCTAATGGGTGTCACTCCATAAGGGAGTAAAGGTGGCCCCGTAACTGCTCTCCTTTTCCGCGTGCAAGCGACTGTCGGAGCCGCTTCGACCGCTGTGCCAGGTGATTAGCGGTTGGGGGCGGGACTGAGGTGTGCACGTGACCAGCCCTGGCAGCCAATGAGTAGCCTGGTGGTCCGGCGGCTCGAGGATTCCGGGACCCGTGAGCGGCGCGGCGCGTGGGCCGGTGGCGTCTGGCGAGCAGGTATGCGCAGGCGCCTTGGCTGCCACGCGTTCCGTCCGTTCCCACGCGCCTGGTGGCGTGGGCTTGTTGCGAGGTGCTCCGCAGGCGTGTGGGGGGTGTTTTGGTGGGGAGCGGGGGTGGGGGAGGCCCGGAGGGGGTGGCATCATGTGGACAGCACAGGCCAATCGCTAGCCGAGGCGCGTCCACGGCTGCCCCGGCGCCTCGGGGTGCGACGTGTCGAGTGAGGTCTGACTTCTCCGTGACGGCCTGAGCGCTCCTTTCGAAGCTCGGGCGCGGCCAGACCGATCTGGCCCCGGGTTTTTGGGGAGTCCGGCCCCGCTGTGAGCGCTGACGACACGTTCGCGGCAAAATGGCTGCTGGGAACGGGCTCCTAGTAGGGGGAGCGCCTGGGCCGCGCGAAGGTCACGTGACGAGGTTGGCAGCGCGTGCTGCTGGCGCGGAGAGGGGGGAGGGGGGGAGGGAAGTGTCGTGGCGAGTCACGTGCCTTTGGTACTGCTTGTGGCCAGAGGGCTTTGCTGGGGCCTGAGGGTCTGCTTTGACTCCTTCTCTAAGCGCGGCCGATGTCTGGAGAAGCTGTTCGGTGTTTCCGAATGAGAGGTGGTCTGGGAATTAGGAGACTTGGATCCTAGGCCTTTGGCCAGCTTGGTGCCGAGAAGCTTAGCTGTCGCAGGAGCCCTTGTGGCATATTGTGTTAGTTTGCTAACCACAATGTCAGTAGTTCGAACCTCCGTGGAGGTTTCTCCTGAAGAAAAGGTGAGGCTTTCTGCTCTTTATCTTCCAGAACTCAAAGGGGCTGTTCTTCTCTGCTCTATATGGTTCTCAGGATTCAGATTGAATTGGTGGCAGTAAATGAGAAGTCATATTGCCACTCTTATCCCCCATTTTTTCTCTACTACCCCCCAAAACAAAACAAAACCTGCTATTGAGTCAATATTGTCTTATAGTAACCCTACCGGACAAGGTAGAACTGCTCCTATCAGTTTCTGAGACAGTAACTCTTTATAGGAGTAGAAAGCCCCGTCTTTCTTCCCCTAGGAGTGGCTGGTGGTTTTGAACTGCTGACCTTGCAGTTAGCAGCTCAACTCATAACCACTACTGCACCACGGCTCATCTTTAGATGAGATTATTTTCTGGCCCCTCACCACTCCTTATGCACAGAACAAAACGACATTATGAGACAAGACGGGATTCCACCAAAAAAACGAAAAAGGAAAAACCTTCAAGCACCGTCCCTTGGAGACTGCCACTACCAACCCAGTCTTTATGGGGGCCTGGGAAACCTGGTGGATAGTTTGCTGTAACAGTCTGATTATGTGCATCTCTACTGATGGCACTTAAAATCTGGAAAAGCGCACACTTTAATAAGTGTGTTTAGACATATCTCTGTGTGTTTAGAGAAATTAAATGGTAAATGTTTTTTTAATTGTGGAGATGAAGACCCAGAAATGATTAGAAGGGACTTGGCTTAATACCCCATAGGGGCTGAATAGAAGGGCCATGAGGCCAGTGTTGGTGAAGTTTTTGAAACTGTAGCCTCTAATCTTTCTCATGATTCTCTTCCAGCACTTCATTATACCAAGATCTATCCCTGGTGCAATGACCCGCTGCTAACAAATTGATTCTGGCTCACAGGGGTCCTGTAGGGAGATTCTGAGACCAGGAATCTTTATGGGAATAGGCCGCCTCTGCTTTCTCCCTGGTAGTGGCTGTGGGTTTGAACACTGGACCTTGAGGTTGACAGCTCAATTTCTAACCCACAGTATCGCAGGACTCCTTTGGTGAAATAAAGCAGTTATAAATTAGGCATTTTCCATATCACCTTAAAGAGTTTTTGAATTTTGTGTGAGCTCAGCATCTGAACACTTGCTGAGCAATCATTATAGTTAACCTGAAACCAACCCCATAGCCCTGGAGTAGATTCTGACTCATAGTGACCCTGTAGGCAGAGTTGAACTGCCTTATAGGGTTTTCAAAGTTGTAATCTTTATGGGAGGGAAAAAGCCCTGGTTATGCATTGGACTGCTAACCATAAGGTCAGCAGTTTGAATGAAACCATTAGTCACTGCGGGAGAAAGAGGAGGCTTTCTACTCCCATAAAGATTTACAGTTTGTGAAACCTACAGAGACAATTCTACTCTGCCGTGTATGGTTGCAATGAGTCAGAATTGACAGTGAAGTGGTTTTTTTTTTAAATTAAAAACAAACCAAAACAAAACCTTTAAGACACAAAACAGCCTCATCTTGCTCACATAGACTGACTGATTGTTTGAACCTTCAAACTTTCAGAATGCCTAGCCATTTTGTCACCAGGGCTCCTTATAATACAAATACCAAAACCACACTCCTCACTGCCATCTGGTCAGTGAAGATTTTGCGACTGTAGAACTGCCACTGTGGGTTTCTGAGACTAATTCTTTACAAGAGTAGAAAGCCTCGTCTTTCTCTTTTCGAGTGGTTGGTGGTTTCAAACTGCTGACCTTGAGGTTAGCAGCCCAATGTGTGACCCCTACTCCCCCAGGGCTCTTGGCTGTAATACTAATAACTATATATATATTTTTCTATATTTATTACCCTTTTCCATCCTTCTGTCTAAACTTGACTTACTACTGAATGGTTTTAATTATCATTACTTACTTAGTCACTAGTGCAAGACCCTACATTTATTTCTCCAAAGCTTTTCCTTACGTTACAAATTCATTCTTCCAAATAAACTTTAGAATAATTTTGTTGAATTTTCAAAAGAAATTCTAATAGAATTATGCAAAATTACCAACCACATGACCACTGATTCTTGTTACTTAATCCTTCTATGCCTAATTCCCTGGTTAAAAAGTAGATAATAGCACTTACCTATTAGATTTGTTAAGAGAACTACCAAGTATACACTATAGGACAAAGTACGTAAGTTGGAATTGACACAATGTCTACATGTTTGGTTCTTATTAGATTTTTAAAGGTGGAATTTCAAACCAGTGGGAAAAGTATTCCAAAACTTTGTGGAATAATTTGGTCAACTATTTGATAAAGTCAAATGGGAGCTTTTTTCTGAAAAGTTAAAATTAAATCTAGGTGGGTAAAATATTTCAATGTAAAGCATGAAATCAGAAAGATATTACTTAAAAAAAATGGATGAATTGTTTTCCAATTTTAAAATAAGAGGAACTGTTCTAATAGTTTGACTCAATAAAAGTGCTCATAGAGGATTGCTAATGTTGTATAACAACCTTTAGTTGGCAGAAATATTATGAAGTTAAAAAACAAATTTATTCATTCAGTACTATGTAACATTTGTTGAGTGCTTACTGCATGCCTGGCAGTATTTCATGTGTAGGGATCTAATGATGTGCACGCCAGGTAAGTTGTGAAGGGGAATATTTCTGTGCCCCGTTTTAGAACTAAAGGACCCTGGTGGCATAATGGGCTAAGTATTGGGGTGCTAATCACAAGTTCAGAAGTTCAAACCTACCAGCTGGCTTTCTGCTCCCATAAAGACTTACAGCCTAAGAAACTCTTGTTGGGCAGTTCTGCTGTCTTAAAGGGTTACTGTGAGTCAGAATCGATGGTGGCGGGCTTTGTTTTGTTTGATTAGACCTAAACTGTTAATGATCGTAATTATTAATATCAAATAAAACCCATTGCCATTGAGTTAATTGTGACTTATAGGACAGAGTAGAACTACTCCTGTGGGTTTCTGAGACTGTCAATCTTTATGGAAACAGATTGTCTCATCTTTGTCCTGAGGAGTGACTGGTGGGTATAAACAATGGCTTGTTAACCCAAAGCTTAACCTGCTGTGCCACCAATGCATCTTCCAGTGTAGTGCACACACCGAGAGAAATAAAAATAAAAATAACCAACATAGCGTTAAGTATTTCATTATGTTTGACTTATAAACAAAACAACCTTTTAAAAAAATTTCACTACCCAGGAATTCTTTCTCATAGCTAGTAAATATGTATATTTCTACTCAAATCGTAGCAAGCATGTGATATGTACTATAAAATGAACAATAGATTAAAATTTCCTTGTAGCATGGTCACACTGAGCACTCCTGGTGGCATACGAGGTATGTAAGGTCAGTAGTTTAGAAGCCACCAGACACTCCGCAGGGGAAAGATGAGGCTTCTACTCCCAGAAAGAGTTACAGTCTTGGAAACGCACAGGCTGCTCTACCTTTCCACATTGAGGTTGCTGTAAGTTAGAATTGATGCATTGGCAGTGAGTTTTTGAGCGATGTCCACATAACTGTAAGAATATACCTGCCGGTGTCCATTTCTATAGATGTCTAAAAAGCTATGCATTATATGTAAATGATTTTGTTTGGGGAGGAGAATTTCAGGTAACCTGTTGGGGATTTTGATAAACAGCTTTAAACTATAGGATAATTTTGTACTTACAGAAAATTTGTGAAGATAGTTCAGGGAGTTGCCATGTATCCAACACAGTTTTTCCTATTAAAATAAAAAAAAATAGTATTTTACAGACACTTTGATGAATATTTACATAGCAAATTAGGTTCCTATTTAATAATTTTTACATATATTGTCCAGTGACATTGGTTACACTTTTCACAGAGTCAACATTCTCATTTCCATTCTGATTGTTCCATTCTCATTATTCTTGCTCCCCAGCACCCCCTGACCTTAGGGTAAATGTTCACCATTTGAACGCAAATAAATGATACATATGTCTTGTGCAGAATATCATTTTGTATTCATTGACTTAAGAAACAACTTAGCAAGACTCCCAGTGGCTTCCCTGTCACTCTTCTTTTTTTCTTGTATGTGTATGTGTCATTTATTTGAGCTCAAATATTTGTGTTTATGTAAGTATATATATAAAATAAATGACACACAGAACTTAAGGGTAATACTGTTCACACTTAAGGTGAATTTATGGGTGATAAGCCAATGTGTTATTTAGTGAAAGCAGATCTCCAGTGTTTCAGTTTAAGGTTTAAAAAGTATCTCAGGGGAGTAGTCTTGGAGATTCCCCAGTCTCTGCCAGTGTAGTAAATATGGCCTTTTTAAAGATGGTGAGTTTTTTTGTTCTAACGACTTTCTTCCATTCTGTTTGGGACCATTTATTGTGGCCCTGATCAGATTGGTGTGTAGTAGCCGGACACCGTTTAGTTTTTCTGGTCATGATCAACGAGACTGGTTCATGTGAACAATTGATCCTATAGACTGGTATCTTTTTTGAGTTGTTCACTTCTTTTGCATTTGAGCGCTAGAGACCATTAGTTGTATCTTAGAAGGGCACTTGCACACTTAAAGACCCTAGATGCTATTTAGCAAACCAAGAGATGGAACATGTAGGTTAGATTGTGCCACGTGACTGAGCTACCCCAGGAGACTATGGTCCCAAGTCTTCAAACCAGTAAAGCAGTCCTGGAGGTATTTGGTTGCCTGGAAGTTGTCTGTGACTGTGGCTCTCTAAGTTCTGTATGTATGAATATGAGAGGGTACCCCCCGGACCCCCCCCAAAGCTATGTATTACAATTTTGTTTAACAAATCAACCATATCCCTTCAAAATATTCTCCATTACACTTAACACATTTGAAAGTCTGCGATTCACTTCTTGGAAATATTTTTCAAACTAATCTGGATGGCTGAAAGCACCTTCCTTATTTTTTCTTCACCTCTTCTATGTTGTCAAATTGCTGTCCTTTCATATCCCTCTGCATTCACAGAAACAAAAAGAAGTCCCAGGGAGCAAGGTCAAGCACACGGGGCAAGAGAGGCATGCTGTTTTTTGCAAAAAACTGGTGATCTGAGATGGCTGCGGGAGCCATTGTCATCATGGCAAAGCCAGTCCCCACAAATCCAACCTTTTTAAAAAAAAAACATTTTATTGAGGGCTCTTACAGCTCTTGTAAAAATTCATACATCAATTGTATCAAGCACATTTGTGCCATCATCATTTTCCAGACAATCATTTTCTATGGAGCCCTTGGTATCAGCTCCTGTTTTTCCCTGACCTGGTGGAACGAACTCCAAATGTACCATGAGTCGACATTTTTGTCTGTTTGGGAAGTTGCTGGACATCCAGAATGAGGCTTCTCAATGTCACCTTTTTTGAAATGAGAAAACCACTCCTACACTTGAGTTTTTCCCCATAGCGCTGTCCTTGTAAGGTGCCTTCACCAACATCACAACAATTTCTGTGGCATTTTTCCTGAGCAGGAAACAGAATTTCACAGCCACATGCTCGGAGCAAGTTGCTAGATGTTTGCCTCGTAGGAAAAATGCATACTTAGAAAGCTCCATTCTGCTGAAGGTGCCTGCACCCATAAATATTTTTAATCTCAGAAACCCTATATAGGGCCACTATCAGAATCAATTTAGTAGCCTTTGGTTTGGTTTTAGATATGCTTATGTAGACACACATATCTTCTTTTTTTCCCCCCACACATATCTTCTTGTACACATATGTATACATATAATCTCATATTTTTTGGTTGTTGCCAAAATATATATGTTACAGCGTTTACAAATAATGTTGCTTATTCTTGCGTATTTCTTAGTGTTATTCTTTACATTGGTTAAGTTGTGCTTACTTCACTAGCATTTGGTGTTCTTTTTTAAATAATAAAATCTGAAGAGTGACTCCCTTTCCTACCCCCTCTCCCATAATACTAAAAGAATGTTAATTTTTGTTTACCTACTTTTGCCTTTTTATGAAAGTGAGATCGTATGTTGTTGTCTTTTGATAAATCCATCCGTATTATAAAGTGTGTTACAGACTCATCTTTTTGACTGCTTATTGTTTCATTGTACGTGTGTACCACATTTTGTTTGCCCATTTGTTTGTAGGTACTTGGGCGGTTTCATCTACTTGCTATCATGAACAGTGCTGAAGCACACAGGCGCCCACGTCTGTCTGTGCCACTGCTATAATATCTGTACGGTATATAGGAATGAGATTGCTGGATCATGGGTATTTCGATTTCTAACTTTTTGAGGAAGCACACTATACTATTTCCCCTAGTGTTTTCCTTATTATTAATATTGTCTATTAGTGCTACTTAATATAATTATGAACCAGTGTTTAATAAATTGTTATTAACTAAAGCCCACACTTTATTCAGATTTTCTTAGTTTTTTTAATTCCCTTTTTAATGTTCCAGATTTCATTCACCATACCACTGTCTCAGTTATTCAGTATTGCTATAACAGGAGAAATATCACAATTGGATAGGTTTAATAAACACATTTACTTTCTCACAGTTTAGGGGGTTAGTCTGAATTCTTGGTGCCAGTGCTAGGGGAAGGCTTGCTTTTTGTTGTTGTTCTCAAGAAAATTCTTGGTTCCTTGGAGATTTTCCTGTGGTTTTCCATTAGTCTTTTTCCCATTTCTGTTTCTTTACTGGTTTAATCTTTATATCTCCAAAGAGACTAACTCAAGACACACTCTAGCTTATTTTGTCTTATTAATATAACAAAGACAAACCATTTCCAAATGAGAAATAATCACAGGTGTGTCATCGTTGTTAGGTGCCATGAGTTGTATAAAATAACAAAATACTACCTGACCTTGTGCCATGCCATTTTCTCAACTGTTCTTTTTTTATATAAAAGTGTTTGATTATGATATGTCAATGGTGATTTTCTTGTGGGGTAGATCCTCTTTGGGGTTATTTTAGCTTCCACAATGGTTATTTATGATATTAGGGATCTCCCCCTTTTTTTATATAAATCATTTTATTGGGGGCTTTTATAGCTCCTGTAACAATACATACATCATTTGTATCAAGCACATTTGTACATATGTTGCCATCATCATTTTCAAAACATTTTCTTTCTACTTTGAGCCCTTGGTATCAGCTTTTCTTTTCCCCCTTTCTCCCCTACCTTCCCACCCTCATGACTCCTTTATAAATTATTATTATTTTCATATCTCACACCATCTGCTGTCTCCCTGGAGGAGGGGGCGGGGATGATCAATTTGCTCATTCTCCCCCTTCTCCCCCTACCTTCCCCCCACCCTTTTGGTATTACTACTCCCATTATGTTCCTGAGGGGTTTATCTGCCCTGAGTTCTGTGTGTCAAGAGGTCTTATTTGTACTAGTGTACATGCTCCAGTCTAGCTGGATTTGTAAGGTAGAACTGGGGTCGTGATGGGGTGGCGGGGGTGGGGGTGGGAGAGCGTTATAGAACTAGAGGAATGTGTTTTATAAATGCTATACTGCACCCTGGCTGACTCGTTCCTTCCTTGTGACTCTTCTGTGATGGGATGTCCAATGGTCTACAGATGGGCTTTGGGTCTCCACTTTGTTTGCATCGATATGATTGTTTGTTTTGGGTCTTCTGATGCCTGATACTTGATCCTGTTGACACCTCATGATCACATAGACTGGTGTGCTTCTTCCATGTGGACTTTTGTTGCTTCCCAGCTAGATGGGCTGCGTGTTTATCTTCAAGCCTATAAGACTTCAGGCTCTATATCTTGTAATAGCTGTGAATCACCAACTTTTTTCATCACAGTTGCTTGTACACCCATTTTGCCTTCATGATTGTGTTGGGAAGGTGAGCATCACAGAGTGGCAGGTTATTAGAACAAAGTGTTCTTGCATTGAGGGAGGGATTAGAATAGAGTTCTCCCAATGTCTGTCTGCTACCCTAATACTTAACATGTAAATATATGTACATAGACCTATATCCCTCCCTATCATTATATAAATATATTTGCATATATACATTGCCTATAGTTATACATCTCTAAATACCTTTTGCCTCTTTTATTTCCTTTTACTTTCCATCTGTCCCACTATCATGTTCAAACTTCATTTGGCTCTCAGTAATTCCTCTTGGCTACATTGCACTTGATCAAACCCCCACGAGGCATTCTACGTCCTCCTCACCATCAATTTTAGATCTCTTGTTTTTCCCTTGTCCCTGGGTTTGTTGGCTCTCCCCTTCCTTTCCCCCATCCTCTCCTCTCCTGCCTATTTTATATAGATAGACATGGAAACAAACAAACCTATAAATAGTTTCAGGTCTGTCTGGTGACTCTTATGAATATTTTCCCATCGGGTCTGATGAGGTGACAATCCCTGCCCCCCTGATTTAGAAGTCTATTTTTGGGATTCCTTGGGGAAGCCGTTGTTTTGCTCCCCTTGGGCTATTTTCTCTGTGTGATTTTTGTTTGTTTCTCCCTGTTCTGGTATGACTGCCATGTATATATTCTTCTGGGTAGTGTCCCTCATATTCTATAAACCCTATATGTATTCTCTTCTTTTTGTTCTCTTTATAGGTTGTTCCTCTTGGGAATTCATATTGAGAGATTTATCTTCAAGCTCATTTGGCCTTCTTGCTTCAAAGTATTATCTATTTATAATATTTCAACATTAGCCTTTGGGATTTCTATTTTCTGTTTTGAATGGTTTCTAATATTTCTTTTCTTTTTTGTTTATAATATTTCGTTTATTTTGTTAGATTGCTCTTGTGGTGTTTTCCAGGGATCTTCCAATGGTTTTTCTGTTACCTTCTTGAAGTTTTTCTTTATCCATTGAAAATACTTGAGATTCATTCTTTTGAATTCTTATTCCAGTAGTTTCAGTGTCTTATTCCTCGGGAACTTTTGTAGCTCTGTGTATTGATCACTTGTTTGCATTCTTCTGTCTTGCTTCTTCGTGTGAACTGAGACTGCTGTCTCCAAGAGAAGACAATTGTGTTGTGTTTGTATTTGTTTGTTTGTTGATCGGTGGAGTGGCTGGTGGTACTTTCCCATGAGTTGTAGTTGTTGGAGGTACAAGGGTGCTGGGTAGTATAGGAACAGTTAACCCTGTCAAATGGAGTGAGAAGGAATACTAATAATGAAAAACAAAACAAAGTGAAATAGCTGTAAAGTATGAACACCTGCTTTGCATAAGGCTAGGATGACAGTGGAAGTCCAAAACCCATTTGCAGAGTTTCCACATTGATTAGGTCTTTCTTAAGTTCCTTCTGACCATAGTCGAGGGATGTGACTAGTGTCTCTTATCATACAGAGAGCGTTGTAAAGTCGATTATGGTAGATGTAGTTAGGCTAAAATGTAATACCTTGTTATTTGATCTCCTTTTTGACCTGTTTTTAAGTTGCTTTTGTTTAATATTTTGTTTTCTCTTTGATTGAGTTGTTTTATCTAGTTATTGTTGGTGATTTTTTGTTTGCTTTGTGTGAGTTTTTTTGAAGGTTTTATTTTTTTAATCATTTTTTAGGGGCTCATACAACTCTTATCACAATCCATACATACATCAATTGTGTAAAGCACATTTGTACATTCATTGTCCTCATCATTCTCAAAACATTTCCTCTCCACTTAAGCCCCCCAGCATTAGGTTCTTATTTTTCCTCTCCCTCCCCGCTCCCCCCTTCCTCATGAGCCCTTGATAATTTATAAATTATTATTTTGTCATATCTTGCCCTGCTTTGTATGATTTTATATGATTGTGTTTTGTATAATTTTTGTGTTTGAAACTGGGATAGGTAGCTCTATAGAGGTAGTAACTGAATAAGGGCATGGCAAGGGAGGATGGCGAGAAATGAGGTGCTAACAATAATGAATATGAGAAGAAAATGTTCTGAAATTGATTATGGTGATGATTGCATAAATTTCTTAATATGATTGAGTGATTAAATTGTGTTATATGTAAAGTATATGCCAATAAGATGATTAAAAAATATATGTGTGCTTCAGTTTGCTTGTTGAGGCCCACCACCAATCCAAATGAGCTGTTTTCTATTTTTCAGACACCAGTGCATGCTTATCTAGGTCCCACTTAGGGCGTGCACAGTTGGAATGTAGCCACAGGTGTGCAAGAATTTTCTCATCAACAAGAGCTTGTATGGAATTTGCGATTATTCCCTTCCCCTTATGTCCTGTATCTCTCCACTGGTGGCTTATTAAGCCACACAAGAGTAGAACCACAAGATACAAACCTGAAGCTCAAATCCTGAACTGGCATATGCCTTTTCTCAAGACCCCTGTCCTGTGGTTTACTTCTGTGACAGTCAGGGGCTGTGGGTTTTAGGGTTGGCTGTACCCTGTTACAGCACACCCCTGTGGGCCGATGGTTTATTAAAATGAAAGAAAAAAGGGAGAGGGGAAAAAAATGTCTCAGCAAATATTTTTTGCTGCTTTAGTTTTGGAGTCTCCGCCAGAGTTGATTGCATCGACTAAGTGGGTGGTCTTGGCTTTCACTTCCTCTGCATCTATGAATGTGTGGACCAGCATCATCTTCCTGCACCAGGGAGCCCTTGGGTCCAAGGATGATTCCATTCTCCGTTAGTTAGCCTACTCTGCTGTGTAGCATTGTAGCCTGGTCCACCCCTCCTTCACATCACACTAGCAGCAACCAGTGACGTGGAGGGACGGGCACAATAAGCATCTGAGTGCACTCAGTTGTGCGCTTCACTTTTTTGTTCACTGGGAGTGTGCTGAGCCAGGGGGAACCCACCTTTCTCACCATCAGGTGCTGGAGATTGGTCTGCACTTTGGGAGGTGCCAATTGACTTGTGGTTGGCCAGCGTAGAATTCACTGTTCTCTTTTCTGGGTATTAAGTGCTGATAACTGCACAGCAGTTCAGGTCATTACTGACCAGTGGAGAATTCATTTGTTTGCTTGGTGTCCATTATGGACTATTCTGCTGCTAACTCCTAACCGCCCCTGCTTTCCATGTTGGTGTGTTCAACTACCCTTTTCTGATTCTAGGTGTCTGCGTACTCTTGTTGTCTAGCATACACTCAGCAAATCTTTTTAGGTTGACATCTTACTAGAAGCGCCCTGTACCATTCATTCTTGATCATTTGCTACTTCTTGAAATGGTATAATGTCTGCCAATTATTTTTGGTAGAGTGACTTCCTTTATCCTTTCCATTTCTTTTGATGCTTCCTGCATCGTTCAGTATTTTATCCATAGAACCATTCAGTATTGCAACTCAAGGCTTGATTTTTGTCTCCCCTTTAATTTCTTTCAACTTGAGACATGTTGGGTATGTTCTTCCTTTCTCCACTTTCTAACGCTAGGTTTCTTATACCTTTTACTGCAATTCTCTCTTCATGAGCTGCCCTTTGAAATTTTCTGTTCAGCTATTTTACTTAAACCCATCTTCCTTTCCTTTAGCCCAGTGGTTCTCAACCCGTGGGTCGTGACCCCTTTGAGGGTCTAACGACCCTTTCACAGGGGTCGCCTAAGAGGATCAGAAAACACAAATTTCTGACAGTCTTAGGATCTGAGACATCGCCCCTCTATCATCTCCAGGCGGGTCCGCCCACATGCAGATACACCCACATAGGAGTACCCGGCGGGAAGACTGTTACCCAAGCTACACCATGCTTCCGTACAAAATTTCATTTATTTGTCATTGGAAATAAGTATTGGCTCTAGTCACTGAGCCACCACCGAGACTCCGTGGCTCCACCACTGAGCCACCACACTTGAGGGCTCCCCCTCAAGCCCCCTCGCTTCCCGACCTCCATCCCCTCTGCCCGTCTTCTCCAGCCACCGCCTCCGCAGGCAGTTTCCACCGAGGAAAAGGAACGGTATCATGTGGCCGCTATCCACAACCTCCACTCTTTCCACCCCTTTGCTGATGCAAGTAAGGATGATGACCTGCTGCCTGCGGAGACCGAGGATTGTATCCATGTAAGAATTCTGTAGCAACTGGACATCCCCTTACAAGGGTTATGGGGAGGAGACCAGCCAGTCAGGGTGTGATGTAGCAATGATGAAACATACAACTTTCCATTAGTTCCTAAATGCTACCTCCCCCTCCACTATCATGATCCCAGTTCTACCTTATAAGTCTGGCTAGAAAACAGGATGTACACTGTACAGATAGGAACTGGAAACACAGGGAATCCAAGACAGATAACCCTTCAGGACCAGTGGTGAGAGTGGTGATACTGGGAGCATAGAAGGTGAGCGGGTTGGAAAGGGGGAAACCGATTGCAAGGATCTACATATAACCTCCTCCCTGAGGGATGGACAACAGAAAAGTGGGTGAAGGGAGACGTCGGACAGTGTAAAATGTGACAAAACAATAATTTATAAATTATCAAGGGTTCATGAGGGAGGGGGGAGCAGGGAGGCAGGGAGGAAATGAAGATCTGATGCCAGAGGCTTAAGTGGGGAGCAAATGTTTTGAGAATGATGAGGGTAATGAATGTACAAATGTGCTTACACAATTGATACATGTATGGATTGTGATGAGTTGTATGAGCCCTCAGTAAAATGATTAAAAAAACACACACCAAAAGTCATATGGAGCCACGCTAATGGCACTCAGAGACCGGGACATGCATCCACTGCCATTGGATCCACTGACTTCACCCATTGGCCAGCGATCTTCCTGCATTCGACATCATTGCATGTGTTGTGTGAGTCTGAAGAGGAATCCATGGAGTAATATTGGACTTAGGAGCTAATATCAAATGTATGGACTTGATCTGGAGTGGACTGGGATTCTTTAGTAATGCATAATTACTTCTTGATCTAAAGTTCTCCCTTTCACATAAAAAAACAAACAAACAGTGTGATGGCAGGAAGACCCTTAGCACTGTCCAAGGGATTGCTGATTATTACGACAAAAAGACACCAGTGAAGGCGTGTAAGAAGAAATTTGCCTGCAGTGGTACTGTGATCCAGAATACGGAGAAGGGATTCAGCTCCAGGGTGATCAGCGTAAGAACATAGGCCAGTTCCTTGCAGAGATTGGACTGGCTAAGGATGACCAGCTGAAGGTTCATGGGTTTAAGTGCTTGTGGCTCACAGACGCTTAAGTGAGGATTTCCTTGCAATGAGTAGATAAATTCCCCCTGTCTCTTGTCACAAGTTTGAACCTCACAACTTGTATGATGTAACCATTTGGGGTCTACTTTTTTAACCTGGACTAGTGTAACTCCTTCATGAAATAAAGAAAGAAATATTTCACAATATTTAATTACATACTGTTTTTCTGATTAATCGTTGTGCTTTAATTATGTTCAATTTGTAACAATTAAAATACATCCAGCATATCAGATATTTATGGTAGCAAAATCACAGTTACAAAGTAGCAATGAAAATAATTTTATGAAGAAAAAAAATAATATTATGGTTGTGAGTCAGCACAACATGAGGAACTGTATGAAAGGGTTGCAAAGGCTACCTGAAAGAGGTTTACTTGTGTTTTACTGAGTATGTTAGGGCCCTCAACTGGGTGAACCATGATAAACTATGGATAGTCATGAGAAAATTGGAAATTCCAGAACACTACATTGTGCTGTGGAATTTGTACATGGATCAAGAGCCAGTTGTGCGAACAGAACAAAAGAATGCTGAACGGGTTAAAATCAGGAAAGATGTGGGCCAGGATTGTATCTTTTCACCATACTTGTTCAATTTGTATACTGAGCAAGTAATCAGAGAAGCTGGACTATATGAAGAAGAATGCAGCATCAGGATTGGAGGAAGGTTTATTAACCTACAATATGCAGATGGAACAATTTTGTTTGCTGAAAGAGAAGAGGACTTGAAGCCTTTTCTAATGAAGATCAACAATTGCAGCTGTGGTACTTACATAATCTGGTATCAGTTTGGGATTTGAGAGGATTAAGAGTGAATGGGGTGGAGTCTAGTCTGTCAATCGGGTCATAGCCAATGAGGCCTCTGTGTGGGCATGGCCTTCTTCTGAGAATTCTGGGAACTCCTGTATTTTTCCTCTTTGGAGACAGGAGACTCTCTGCTCATTCCCTGAGAGACGCTCTACTGACAAGACACATGGTGCTATGCCCTGGGAGCTGGAGAAGCCACGTAGAGACCCTTGCCAGTGCTGAGATGCTTACAACGCCACTGGATCCACAAGACTTCCAACCTACTGGCCTGTGATCTGCCTGCAATCAGTATCAGTGGACATATGGGCTAATATTGGACTTATGTACTTGATCTGGACCGGGCTGGGATGTTTTCTCAATATTCAATTGCACTTGTATATAATCCTCTTTCTTAAATATGTATGAGTGTCTATGAATTTGCTTCTATAGTCTAACCACACTAACACAGCAGCCTTCAATATGGTTTACAACTCAATGTAAAGAAAACAAGAATCCTCACAACTGTACCAGTAGGTAAACAGAGAAAAGAATGAAGTTGTCAAGGATTTTGTCTTGCTCCGATCCACAATCAGTGCTCCTGGGAGCAGCAGCCAAGTTGCATTGGGTGCTGCACAAGACCACTGTTAGAGTGTTGAAAAGCCAGGATGTTACTTTGAGGACTAAAGTGTGCCTGACACCAGCTGTGGTATTTTCCATTGCCAAATATGTATGTGAAAATTGGTCATTGAATGAGGAAGAACAAAGAAGAATTGATGCATTAGAATTATTGGGCTGGTGAAGAATATTACAAATACCATGGTAAAAGCTTGAAGGTAAACAAGCAGCTATCTAGCTCAGAAGCAACAAAGCCCACATGGAACAACATATCAGCCTGTGTGATCACGAGGTGTCGAATGGATCACTGAAGACAAATGGGTGCAT
>NW_022103915.1:98899230-98928928 GCF_000313985.2 Echinops telfairi
GGGCAATGAATGTACAAATGTGCTTTACACAATTGATGTATGTATGGATTGTGATAAGAGTTGTATGAGCCCCTAATAAAATGATTTAAAAAAAAATACCATGGATTGCCAAAAGAACAAACAAATATGTATTGGGAAGGGTATAGCCAGAATGCTCCTTTAGACGCAAGCATCTCATGAGCTTTGGACATGTCAAGAAAGACCAGTCCCCGGAGAAGAACATCATGCTTGGTAACATTGTGGGACAGTCAAAAAGAGGAAAACCTTCCACAAGGTGGACTGCCACAATGGCTGCCACAATGGGCTCACAATCAAGAACAGTTGTGAGGATGGCGCAGCACCCAACAGAGTTTGGTGCTGTTGTATCTAGGGTCCTGAGGAGTTGGAACTGGTTCAGTGGCACCTAACAGCCACAGCAATTATGTCCAGTAGGAGCCCTGGTGGCATAGTGGTTACACCTTGGGCTGTAATTGAAAGGCGAGCAGTTGGAAACCATCAGATGGTTCCTTAGTGAAAGACCAGGCTCTCTACTCCCATAAAGGGTCATAGTGTTGGAAACCCACAGTGGCAGTTCTATCCTGGTGTGTAGGGTCACTTTGATTTAGAATTTACCCCTTGGCAGTGTTTGGTTTTGGCTTGGTTAATGTTCAATGTGTCCTGCTTTCTTACAGCCCAGAATGTGCTTCAGCTTTATAATGAAGTACCAAATAATTGATATTCTGACTGGTTCTTTTACGCACTAATTTCTCCTGGATTACCATTCCTAAATCTTTTCATCGAATTTGTATGTAAATCTTAACAGCTTCAATTTGTGTGTAGCGTCAGTTTATCAGATGTTTCTCTTAGTATGTAGTGTACATTTCTATGCATAAAAACATTAATGAAACACTATAGATATAATAAGACATCTTTAACATGACAGAATAACAATAATAATAATAACAATAGTATTTATGCATTATATTGCAAAGTTGGGCCTGTTTGTGATTATGAACTATTGTATATACTTCAGATTTTTAATAATGAGGGAACTTCCAAAAGTTTGTGGAAAAATTCAATTATCTTTTTGAGAATAAAGGACTGGTAGCAATTCTATGGACAGAGTAGAATTGCCCTTTATCATCTTTTAATTCCATTTTGCATGAACTGTGTGAAGCTCCTTCAGCTAAGAGGCTTTTATAGAGGTTATTTGTAACTATTGGTTGTACGTAAGGGGATGTTAGTAATTCAGGGACTTTTTGTACTGCATCACATTGCTTTCAAAATTTTAAAATTTTATTTTGCCAAATAATTAAAACTAGAACTATAATATATGGACCACTGTATTAGTTTGGGTACTTTAGAGAAGCAAATCCACAGAAACTCATGTATAAGAGAGAGTTTTATATAAAGGTTAAGTGACCATCAAGAAAACATCCCAACCCAGTGCTGCCCAAGCCCACAAGTCCAACATTAACCCATATGTCCAACACCAATCCACAAAGTCCTCCTCCATCTCACTAAGCAGACACAACAATGCCGACTGCAGGAGGAAAGCCGAGTCAGTGAATGTGTAAGCATCTCGGCGCCGGCAGGGGTCTCCACACGGCTGCTCCAGCACCCAGGGCTGCATCAGGGTAGGTCCATATGGCTTCTCCTTGGGGATGTCTTGTAAGAAGTGAGCCTTGCAAGGTGAAGCAGGGAACTGCTAAGGCAGCTGCACCCTGGTGCGTCCATCACAGAGCAAGAGACCTGAGAAATAGAAAGGTGAAGCTCACCAAGCCATTTATCTCTCCGCCCCTCAAGTAATCCCACATGTGTTTTTCCGCGAGGTTGGCACAATAAACTGTCTCAACCACTGACAGATTTTTAGGGTCTTTTTATTTTGGAGGGTTGTGGTTTACATGATATTGTGATCGAATTTAGTCAGTACAAAGTTTAAAGAAACGATGTTAGTTTGGCATTTTAGGGATTCAGAGACATTTTAGGAATGTTTTGCATCTCCAAGGTTGGGTAATGCTTATTCTTCGGAGGCACATTATTATAATAGATTCTTCACTTACCCACTTTCCCACCCACCTTCTCAGTAGTCAGGAATTCTATTTTAACATTATACATGTACTTCGAGCTCTTTGCTGGAGAAGGAACCTCAGAGTAATAAATCCAGTGGAATCAGCAGGCCTCACCCCAGGAATGTCCTTTAAGCTGTCACATTGAGGGAGGGTTAATGGTGTGGATTATAGGTGTGAGGGTTCCAGTCCATAAGCCTGAAGTAGGGTTTATTATTTTGTCATTCAATCCCTAAGCACCTACTGTATATGGACGCGGTATGAAGTCTTGTGGGGGACCCACAAAAGAAATGGATGATTCCCTGTATGCATAGCCCTTAAAATTTAGTTGAACAAATTTAAGATTTAAAAGGAATTTAATCTTAATAAATAATATATCAGTAAGTGCAAAGTACTATGGTACAAACCATAGACTCCACATTTCATCAGCTCATAATTATGTTGTCAGTTAGGTGCCATTTTGAATATTTTAATCAATTTTTAATATTTTTAACATTTCTAATTTCAAGAAGATACTGATTTCACTCATTGTTTGATAATGATAAAAGTCATGTAAGGGAAGATATTACTTGCTATTACATTACATCCAAACATTTTCTTCACTTAGATTTATAGGGAAAATGGACATCTTTTCTCCTTCCATGTAAAAGGAGGTGGTATAGAAGAACTTTGAGGACAAAATTTTTAGGTATATGAATATGAGCTTAAAAATAATTCTGTTTGGATATTATAAAAGCAGTTTTCATATTGGGAAATGAGAAGCATATAGATTAGCACCGAGAAAGAAGTAAACATTTTGAATATGCTAAAAATTTATCACTGTTTACATTCATCTAAGTTTACTTAATCACAAGTTTTGTTTTTAGTTCATGAAATAAGTAACTTAGGCTCCTTTAGAGATAAGTAGATAGTTGTCTTTAAATCTTTAAAAAAAAATCATTTTATTGGGGGCTTGTACAACTCTTATCACAATCCATCCATCCATCCATTGTGTCAAGCACATTTGTACATGTGTTGCCCTCATCATTCCCCCAAATTTGCTTTGTACTTGAGCCCTTGGTATCAGCTCCTTATTTTTTTCCTTCCCTCCCTGCCACCCCTCCCTCATGAACCCTTGATAATTTTTTTAAATCGTTTTATTAGGGGCTCATACAACTCTTATCACAATCCATACATACATCAATTGTGTAAAGCGCTTTTGTACATTCATTGCCCTCATCATTCTCAAAACATTTGCTCTCCATCTAAGCCCCTGGCATCAGCTCCTCATATGTTCCCCTCCCTCCCTGCTGCCCCCTCCATCATGAACCCTTGATAATTTATAAATTATTATTATTTTGTAATGTCTTATACTGTCTAACATCTCCCTTCACTCACTTTTCTATTGTCCGTCCTCCAGGAGGGGGTTATATGTAGATCATTGTGGTCATTTCCCCTTTCTAGCCCACTTTCCCTCTATCCTCCCGTTATTGTCACTCTCACCAGTGGTCCTGAGGGGTTCATCTGTCCTGGATTCCCTGTGTTTCCAGTTCCTATCTGTACCAGTGTACATCCTGTGCTCTAGCTGGATTTGTAAGGTAGAAATGGGATCATGATAGTGGGGGGAGAAGCATTTAAGAACTAGAGGAAAGTTGTATGTTTCATCGTTGCTGCACTGTACCCTGACTGGCTCATCTCCCTGCGACCCTTCTATAAGGGATGTCCAGTTGCCTACAGATGGGCTTTGGATCCTTACTCCCCCTCATTCACAATGATTTGATTTTTTTTTGTTCTTTGATGTCTGATACCTGATCCCAATGACACCTTGTGTTCACACAGGTGGTATGCTTCTGCCATGTGGGCTTTGTTGCTTCTCAGCTAGATGGCCACTTGTTTATCTTCAAACCTTTAAGACCCCAGATGCTATATCTTTTGATAGCTGGGTGCCATCAGCTTTCTTCACCACATTTGCTTATGCACCCACTTTGTCATCAGTGATCGTTTTGGGAAGGTGAGCATCATGCAATGCCAGTTTAATAGAAAAAAGTGTTCTTGCATTGAGGGAGTACTTGAGTAGAGGCCCAATGTCCATCTGCTACCTTAATACCAAACCTATAAATATATGCACTGAGATTTATTTCCGTCATCATATATAAATATATTTACATATGTATATGCCTGTATTTAAATCTCTGTAAATGCCCTTTGCCTCCTAGTTCTTTCCTCTATTTCCTTTTACTTGACTCTTGTCCCACTATCATGCTCAGCCATAATTTGGATTTCAGTAATTCCTCTCAGTTACATTGCCCTTGATCAAGCCCTACCAGGCCTCTTACACCCTTCTTACCACCGATTTTGTATCACTTGTTGTTCCCTTGCCCCTGTGCTTGTTAACACCACCCCCCAGCCCCCTCCAACCATTGGTCCCATTGTTTTCTCCTCCAGATTGCTTATCCCGCCTATTTTATCTAGATAGACCATTCAGTAATTATTTGAAGGATTAAAAAAATTTTTTTGATGAAGGCAAAATAGTACTTGAGATTCTTGAAAGTCATTTGGGATACTGTTTTAGACATTAGAAACCTGTCAGGAATACTGTTTGATTTTTTTTCCCCCCTCGAGTTATGGGAGAAATAGTAGCTGTCAGTAAGAAAGTTGGAGGATGTGTGACAAGCTTTGCTGTAGATTAAACAGATTGGGGGACATAGGTGGAGGAATGTGGGTTATGTAATAGGTTTTCAGCTAGTAGTTACTCTTTAAGGCCCTAAGGCAGGTTCTATGACTCAGTTTTTAAATGTTAGGGAACCAGTCCTGAAGATAAAGCCTTTTTTCAAAGAAGACTAATATGTTAGTGATAAAATAAAAGCTCAGTTCTTAAATCGTAACTTAGAAGATTTTGTTTTTACTGCTGTTCAGCATATCTCTCATTTTTATATTATGCAGTTTTATAATTTTGTATATTTCTGACATTTGAGGTGTTTGCTGACAAAGTTTAGAATCTTGTTGAAACCCTTCATTCATCATGGCTTATTTTTCCCTCATAGTTCTTTTTGGCCACTAGTACCAGAACCAAGAGAATACAATTAGAAAGACTCAAGCATCACTACATTTTGCATTTGTTGTTTGTCTGCAGGATACTTCTCTATAGTGTCAGTGAGAGCCACATTTTTAAGGAAAGCTTATTATATTCCAATTATTGTGTTAAACGCATGGCCACTGTGGTCCCATTTAATCTCATAAATGATAGCTTGTTCTTGATACCTTCTTTTCATGTATGCTTTACATGTATCTTACTTTGGCAGCCAGAGATCTACCCTTAATTTGTAAATCAGATTATGTTATTCCTCTACGCAAAACCCACGAGTGGCTTTTGTGTCTTCGGAAAGAAAAGTTAAAATCTTTAAAAAACCCCGAAATTTGTTTCCCAAAGCTATGTTTAACTTTTTTTTACAAAACAACCTTATCACCTTCAAAGCACTCTCCATTACACTTAATATACTTGGCAAATCTGTGATTCCATATATTTTTAAAAATCATTTTATTGGGGCTCGTACAACTCTTTGTCACAATCCATACATGCATCCATTGTGTCAAGCACATTTGTACATTTATTATCCTCATCATTCTCAAAACATTTGCTTTGTATTTGAGCCCTTGGAATCCGCTTCTCATTTTTTTCCCCTCCCTCCCCGCGCTCCCCTCCCTCAAGAAACCCTTGATAATTTATAAATTATTATTATTTTGTCATGTCTTACACTGTCCGACATCTCCCTTCACTTACTTTTCTGTTGTCCCCCCTCCAGGGAGGAGGTTATATGTAGATCCTTGTAATCGGTTCCCCCTTTCTACCCCACCTTCACTCTATCCTCCCGGTATCGCCACTCTCACCAGTAGTCCTGAGGGGGTCATCTGTCCTGGATTCCCTGTTTTTCCAGTTCCTATCTGTACCAGTGTACATCCTCTGGTCTAGTGGGATTTGTAAGGTAGAATTGGGATCATGATAGTGGGGGTGTGTGGGGGAGGAAGCATTAAAGAATTAGAGGAAAGTTGTATGTTTCGTCGTTGCTACACTGCACCCCGACTAGCTTGTCTACTCACGACCCTTTTGATTCCTTTTTTTTTTATTTTTATTTTTTCTTTTTTAACATTGTGATTCCATTTTTGGTACTAATTTTCAAACTCATTTGTTTGGATGGCTGACAACACCTCCCTCATTTTCTTCTTCACCTCTTTTACATTGTCAAATCACTGTCCTTTCATGTCCCTGTTCATTTGTGGAAGCAAAAAGATGCACAGAGAGAGCTCAGGTGAGTCAGGTGCATGGCAGCAAGAGAGGCATGCTGTTTTTTGCCAAAAACTGGGCCACTGAGATGGCTGTGTGGGCAAGTGCATTGTTGTGGTGGCAAAACCTGGCTGAACGAAGTCCATATGCACTGCGAGTCGACATTTTCATCCATTCGGGAATTTGATGGACATCCATCCAGAATGGGCTTTGTCATCAATTGACATTTCACCTTTTTTGAAACAAGAAAACCACTTGTACACTTGAATTTTTCCTATAGTGCTGTCCTTATAAGCTGTGTTCAACATCAAAATAGTTTCTGTTACGTTTTTTCTGAGCAGGAAATAGAATTTCCCAACCACACACTGTTCTCTTAAATTGGCCATCACAAAAAGTGAGATTCAAGTGAAACCTTTTACGAAAAAATTCACTGTGACCAGAGAGAACCTTTCCAGGCAACGCCACTGGGTTAACTAAGAGCAAGTTGTTCGGTGCTTGCCTACCTAGCTCAATTCCGTTTTTTGGGGGGTACCCATCTTATAATGGTCTATGAGGTTCTGTGTATGCTGCTGCCTTCGCTTGACTTCATCTCTTACCCCATAGCTCTTTGCTTTCTGCTCCAGCATCTTCTACTTGCTTTTCTTTATTATATAGAACATGTATCCTTTCATTTCTGGTTCCCTCTGTCTGGAACGCTTAATTCCTTTATGTCTTAATTGAAATCTTGCTTTCTTCCTTATTTTCCATCCCTGATTTATATTTCCCTATAGAGTCAGTCTATTGTTATATAATATATATATCATACCATATCATATTATATTTGTTTTAGTTGTTAAATGCTGTATCTCTCCCCCCGCACCCTTAAAATAATGACCATGAAGGAAGGGATTTTTCTCTCTCATTGACTTTTGTCTCCATAGTACCTAGAATAGTGCTGGCACACACAGTAAATGAGTAAATGAATAAATAAATCTTCCCAGTACTATGACATGGACACTGTTAATTGCCTTAATTTTGCAGATGAAGAAAGTAAAGCCTACTGAAGTTAAGGTTAAGGACTTTGTATAAGATCATAGGACTCTTTGCCCTCCTGCCAAACAGTTTTATTTCCTATTAAATCTCACCATGCCTTCTGTGCTCAGTCATGTGAGACTAAGCAAACAAACAGACTTTTTTTCCTGTGGCTGGGGTGTGTGTTTCTTTGTCTCTGTGACTGTCGTATACATTTTCAAGCTCATATCCTTTTCTCAGTGGGACTACCTTTTGCAACCTTATTGAAGAAGGGTATGGTGGTTGCTTGGAGGAGATGGGAGGAAAGGATATTTTGAGCTAAGATCAAATGGTGGAAAATGCATGTATGTTCAGAGAGTGATTTGTTTTGAATGAAGGTTTGTTTTTTATGTTGTTGGTTTTTTTTTCTTTCTGGGGCATAATAGGCAGGGAAGTTAGAGAAGGGAGAATATATGGCCCTGTATATGGCAGAGAACCTTGTGCTTTAGGCCAAGTAACCTCTATTTCACTGGCTTTTGAAAGTTCTGGCTTTAAATATTTGATGTACTCTACCCATGAGAATGGCTTGGAGTTGGAAGAGGCTATAAGTAGAGAGGAAATGTAGGAGGTTATTATAGTGAAAAAAGAACTGGCAGTATAGCGGCTTCTACATTGGGCTGCTAACCAAAAGGTTGGCAGTTTAAGCCCAGCAGCCTCCCTGAGAGAAAAATGAGACTGTCTGATTCCATAAACATCTATAACCTTGGAAACCCACGAGGGCAGTTCTCCTTTGTCCTCTTGGGTCTACGTGAGTTGTAATGAACATAGTCCTGAAGTGAAGAGGTAAGATTTAGAGTTGCAGAAATTAAAGTACAGATCTGAGATACTTAGAATGACTTATAAAATCTTTGAACTCTGTACTCTGACCTACAATGTGCTAGATGATCTGCATGTTGCAACCTTATCTGCTACTTTATCTCTTACCACCTTCCCTCCCCTTCCATCACTGTGCTCTCATCTCATCTCTTTTTTTGAATGTGTTGCTTGTCTTTTTTTTTCTTTCAATAATTTATTTTGTTGTTGAGAATATATGGAACCAAAACATACACTGATTCAAGTTTGTACATGCACAACTCTGTGTAGTGATCACATCATTAAGCTGTGCGACCATTCTCATCCTTTGTTGAACTGTTCCTCTCCCATTAACATAACCTTACTGCTTCTTAAGATTTCAGTCTACTCTTTTAAGTGGCTGCTGTCAATTTGATCTATATAGATAGATCTTTTTGTTTAAGATCTTAAAAGAGCATAATGAACAAGCCATTCTGACTAATTAAGCTGAACTGTTTGGTTTTAGGATTTCAGGGGATAATTTTACCTTAAGGCTTAAAGGTTATCTCAAGGCATTACTTTCATTTAGCCTCCATAACTGTAGAAATTCTGGATTCCATGAGAATTTGAAATTCCATTCTGCATTTCCCCCTTTTGCCAGAAATCTTCTATGCAATCTTTCTTCTGGTGTCATGGCTATGGAGGTGGTTCTTCATGGGGCAATTGACCACAAATTCCATTTCCTCTTCCCATTCCGGAGTCTCCGTTTTCTTCTGTTGGACCAGGCAAATAAGGACCAACGATTGGACCTTGGAACTCCATTTATAAGCTGTTAAGACTCAGGCACCTCAGAGGCACCTTGGAGGTAACACTGAAGCACTAAACCCATTATTAGGCTGGGATGTTCCATGAAACTATGACCTTAAACCTCCAAGCCAGGGAACCAAATCCCATTAGGTATTTGGTTATTTATAAGCAGCTTTAGCAGCTACTCTTTTTTTTTTTTTTTTTGGTTATCATAAATATAAGGGTATAGAAATAATTTTTTTAAAAAAAATTTACCAAAAAACCCAAGTCCCATTGTGGTTAAGGGTAAAGATGGCCTAAATTTCTGAATTTTCCAAAATGCCGTATCATTCAATTATCCCTGATATAAACTATCACTCCGCCCCTTAGTAAATTCCCTCATATCTCAGAATTCTGCAGTTCACTGCAATGTCTCACAGAACTCTCAAACCCTTAAAGAAATGGTTCACATGGTTGTGGGTGCTGGTAAGTCCCCAAAATGAAGTTCAGATACCCTTGTGGATGATCTTCCTCATCCGCAAGGTTGTGGAAGTTGGTGAAATCAGGCCAGGTAATAGGTTACAAGCTCAAGTTCCAAGAACTGGAGGTCAGGCAGAGGTGAGCCAGATTCAAGATCTCGAGTAAGAGAGTGAAATGTCCGGGAGTGAAAGCAGCTTCCCTCTGCACATGCTCATTTGGAAGAGGGATGTCACAGAATTTACTTTGATGGAGGTGTGGTTTTGCCTTCTGCAGACTATATATACCTCCAAGGAAACCAAGAGTAGTGACTTGAGATTTGCCCTCTAGTAAGGTCAGTACTCAAAATGCATACCAACTTTTCATTAGATTGACAGATAACATTCTAACAAAATGGAACTATAGCCATAGGTGGAGGCTAGAATTTGCAATATATCATTAAAGGGAGGACGACTAGAAGGGTTATTTTAAGTATTTAATTACATCTCAGAAACAAAGTTAAAAAAAAAGTATAGCTACTTGGGTTCCCGTTCATGTGCGAATGAGTTCATTCCAAGCAAAATGTATTTAAACAGTGGATGGCTGCAAATTCATTTTCTCAGTAAAACACTTGTCTTAGGCTTATTAAAGTGCCTTAAAAAAAAAAGTAAAAATCCAAAGCATTAGCTGATGAGGGCATCGACTGACCCATTTAAATACGAGGCAGAAGTTAGTTCAGAAGGTACTGCAGCAGATTAAAAAAAAAAATCGGGGGGAGCGGGTGGGGAGGGGAAAAATGAGGACCTAAAGCCGGGGGTTTAAGTGGAGAGAAAATGTTTTGAGAATGATGTACAAATGCGCTTTACACAATTGATGTGTGTATGGATTGGATAAGAGTTGTATGAGCCCCTAATAAAATGATTTAAAAAAAAAAAAAGGAAACCATGAAGGGGATTAGATAGTGTCAGTATTCTAAAAGGATATAATGGTTGTTGATTTGCTTATGTGAATTCAAGATTGTGTGATACAAAAATGATAAAAACTACAATTGTATTTATAATAATCTTTATGGTAACTACAACAATTAGCCTGTTTTAAAAAAATCATTTTATTGGGGGCTCGTACAGTTCTTATCACAATCCACCCATCCATCCATCCATTGTGTCAAGCACTTTTGTACATGTTTCCATCATTTTCAAAACATTTTCTTTCTACTTGAGCCCTTGGTATCACCTACTCATCCCCCCTCCTTCTTCTTCCTCCTTCCCTCCCTTACGAACCCTTGATAACTTATAAATTATTATTTTTTCATGTCTTACACTGACTGATGTCGTCTCCCCTCACTCACTGTTCTGTTGTCTGTTCCCCTGGGAGGGGGTTATATTTAGATCACTGTGATCTGTTCTCTCTCCCCGCAACCCCCCCACCCCACCTTCTCCTCCCCCTCCCCCAATGAGAGTATTGTACTCTCATTGGTCCAGAGGGGTTTATCTGTCCTGGATTCCCTATGTTTCTTTTTTTTTTTCCGAATGTAAAATAATTTATTTACACAATGCACTCATAGATAGCCAAATGCAATTTGATTTTGAAACTAAATGAGACCATATGTATACCATATGCGTTATCCGAAGTGCGTTATCCGAAAGTCATACAACAACGTGAAACAGCACGGCAAATCCAACACATGTGCAGATGGTCTCTGAATTCACGCTTCATTGAGCATCTTTTAGTCCTTTTCTTGTACATTATTCTGTATCCATATTCTCTGCATCTGATTGGATCCCTGGATTTTATTTCATTTTCTGTGTTACATTGTCCGCAGGTATATATCATTGGCTGCTGTTTTGGGGGTTGCACGTCCTCCTGGGAGTCCATTGTTAAATGCCTACGAAGTCAGAGACAGGGCTTGCTCCCGGATTCCCTGTGTTTCAAGCTCTTATCTGTACCAGTGTACATGCTCAGGTCTAGCCGGATTTGTAAGGTAGAAATGGGGTTATGAGTCTGGAGAGGAGGAAGCATTAAAGAACTAGAGGAAAGTTGTATATTTCATCGGTGATTTAAAAAAAATACTCTAGATGTAATTTTTTTTCATTCAACAAGAAGCTATAACTTTTAAAAGATAGAAACAGTACACATTTAACACCAAACCGCACTCATTTGAAACACTGAAACAAGGTCTTTGTTTTCAGATGGGTACATTGTTAATTCTATAATAGCATCTATAATATCATTACTATTGTTCTCAGGGCTCTGTTTTTGCTCTTGGTACGTTTGCTTGTGACATGACCAATTCTGTGTCCGTACCTTCCACACTTGTTTCATCAACCTCTTTCTTCCTCTTCACTCTGCTTTTGTATGGTTGGAGTTTGTGTGTTTTCTTGAATATTCTAGACAACTTCACCTTGAATGGTACATTTCTGAACAGCTGCTAGCTGTGCTGCCTGAGATAGACCCTTCATTTTGGCTTCCCCCCAGACGATTTAAGCATCTGAAGCGGGGCTCTTGTAGACATTTGACTGTGATGGCAAAGAGGATAGTTTTTGACTTCTGGATAGTGACTAGTAACCCCTGTGACTTACCAAAGACTGTTTGGACATAGCCTTGCATCCTTCTTTTCACTCTGACTCTGCCTCGCTTTACTGACTGGCTCCTCATCGATTTCATGTGCAGCCACCAGCTGGCCTTGTTGTGTGGTGGCCTGTGTGGAATCCTGCTCCTCCAGCTCGGGTCCAGATTTGTCACTGTCAGATTCTGTTCCAGGGACGGTTTCTGAGGCTTCACTGGGCATTTTGTACAGGGAATGCAGAACCACGTTGACAGCAGAAAGGGAGCCACTGAGAGACTCCATAGATGTAATCTTGATACATTTTTTTTAAAGGAAACAGGACACTCATGGACTTACGAAGAAGTTTTAAGAAAATTCCAAGGGTTCAAGTGGTAAGCAAATGCTTTGAGAATGATGATGGCAACAAATGTACGTACACATGTGCCTGACACAATGGATATATGGATGGATTATGATGAGTTGTATGAGCCCCCAATAAAATGATTAAAAAGAAAATGAAAATTGTGTTAGAAAAAGGCCAGGAAAGTTGTACAGAGGAATTTTTCCCCCATTCTGACAATGCACTCACTCATTCTTTGAATGTAGCAGGAGATTTCTTATAGAATTTCCTTGGGAACCTTAATTACCTTGTTCACCCTAGAGCCCCCAGCCTTACCCCTTTAGACTTCTTTTTGTTCCTCAAACACAGAAAATATTTAAAAGAGGGTATAATTTGAGACCCTTTAGACCCTCTAGGATGAGTAGGAAATTTCAAATAATAACTCGAGAAGGTAAATTAAAATATTGTAATGAAATGTGCAAAGACTTAGAATGAGAAAACCCAAATTAAGAACACGTTCCACGAATCTTAAACTGAAAGAACTCAAGAAAAAAAATTCAAGCATTGAGTTGCAATATTGAAAGAATCTGTGGGGAAAATGCTGAATGATGCAGGAAGCATCAAACGAGGATGGAAAGAATATACAAAGTCACTGTACCAAAAAGAACTAGTTGACATTCCACAATTTCAGTGGGTAGCATATGAGCAAGAACCAATGGTGATGAAGAAGGAAATTCATGATGCACTGAAAGCATTAGCGGAAAACAACAAAGCTCTAGGAATTGGTGGCATACCAATGGAAATGTCCAACAATCTGAGGAAACACTAGGGCAGCGGTCGTTTCCCGTGGTGTTAGGAACCGAGGCACTGCTCCTCTCCAGGCAGGTCTGCACACATGCAGGTACGCCTCCATAGGAGGACCCGGCGTGCAGACTGTTACCTGTGCTACACCAGGCTTCAAGACAAAATTTCGTTTCTCTGTCATTAGAAATAAATATTTCACGGTATATAATTACATATTGTTTTTTGTGATGAATCACTCTGCTTTAATGATGTTCAATTTGTAACAATGAAAACATCCTGTATATCAGATATTTACATTACGATTCATAACAGTAGCAAAATGACAGATATGCAGTAGCAACGAAAATAATGTTATGGTTTGGGGTCACCACCACATGAGGAACTGTATGAAAGGGTTGCTGCGGGAGGAAGGTTGAGAACTGCACTAGAGGCACTCAATCATGTATACCAGGAAGTCTGACTAGAAGAGATGCATATTTGAACCCATTCCAAAGAAAGGTGACTAACAGCATGCTCAAATGATAAAATAGTTTCAGTAATATCACATGCAGTAAAATTTTGCTGATGATTGTCCAATAATGGTTACAGTAGTACATTGACAGGGAACTAGCTGCCAAAGATTCAGGCTGGATTTAGAAGAGGATGTGGCTCAAAGGATATCATTGCCAATGTCAGATGAACCTTGGCTGAAAGCAGAGAATACACGAAAGATGTTTACCTGTGTCTTGTTGTTTAGGCTAACACAGTGGACTGTGGATCGTAACAAGCTGTGGATGTCCTTGAGAAGAATGGGAACTTCAGAACTCTGCATTGTGCTTGTGCAGAACCTGTACATCGATTCAGAGGCAGTTGTGTGAACAGAACGAGGGAATACTGCATGGTTTAATATTAGGAAAGGTCACTGTTGTATCCTCTTACCATATTGGTTCTGTCTGTATACTGAGCAAAATAACCAGAAAAGCTGGATTATATGAAGAGGCATGTGGCATCAAGGTAGGAGGAAGGCTTATAATAACCTTCAATGTGCAGATGACACAACCTTACTTGCTGAAAGTGAGGAGGACCTGAAGTCCTTGCTGAAAGAAGTTCAAGGATTGTAGCCCTCAGTATGGATTACTACTCAACGTAAAGAAAACCAAAAATCCTCACGACTGGACCACTAGGTAACATCATGATAAATGGAGAAAAGGTTGACATTGTTGAGGATTTTGTCTTGCTTGGATCCACAATCGGTGCTTATGGAAGCAGCAAGCAAGAGATCAGACGACATTTACATTAAAATTAGGTAAATCTGCTTCACAGGACCTTTTTTGGAGTGTTGAGAGGCAAGAATGATACTTTGAGGACTAAGATGCACATGATCCAAGCCATGTTGTTTTCCATTGCCTCACATACATGTAAAAGCTGGGCATTGACCAAGGAAGACTGAAAAAGCATTGCTGCATTTGAATTATGGTGCTGGTGAAGTATGTTGAAAGTACCATGGACTACTAATCTGTCTTGAAAGTGCTCCTTAGAAGCAAGGATGGCACGATATTGTCTCATGTATTTTGGACATGTTATTAGGAGAGACCGGTCCCTGCAGAAGGACATAATGCTTGGTAAAGTAGAGGGGCAGTGGAAAAAGAGGAAGACTCTTGACAAGATGAACTGCCACATGGCTGCAACAGTGGGTTCAAACAGAACAGTAATTGTGAGGATGGTACAGTACCAGGTGGTGTTTGGTTCTGTTGTACATATGGTTGCTATGAGTAGGAACCAACTTGCTGGACCTAAGAACAATAGCATCATGTTTTCAGTTCTCTGTTCACTTCTGACCACAGTTGCCTATGCCAGCACTTCTTACTTAGATCCTAACTACCTGGTGTTAGTTTATATCTCACAAGCTAAAGGGCACAGTGCTCCAGACTGCTAAGGAGGCCTAAGAACTCAGATGCTAGCCACAGGCTTCTGATTTCCTGCCTGCAAGTTTGTTAATTGCTCCCCCAAAGCTCCTTTTAGGATGCTTAGCTCCTAGCTGAGGAGTTCTCCCACTTTCTCATTGCTTACCTGTTGGCTGCAAATTTGGGGGTTTCCTATAAGACAGTGGTCCTCAATCTTCTAATGCAGCAACCATTTAATAAAGTTCCTCATGTTGTGATGACCCCCCAACCATAAAATTATTTTTGTTGCTACTTCATAACCGTAATTTGGCTACTATTATGAATCAGGTGACCCCTGTAAGAGGGCCGTTTGACCTCCAAAGGGATCGGGACCCGTTGATTGAGAAATGCTGCTCCACGCCTTCATGATATTAGCAGTAACCTCTAGGGTTCTTCTTTTTTTCTTTTTGTGTTCTTCACTTTTAATGTGCTCCCTCTTACTATCTCTTCAGGTTTCATTACGCCCTAGATTAGTTCACAAAGCTCACAGAAAGTGCTGTGTGTCTCATTACACATGTATTATTATAAAGGATATAATGCAGGATTAGCATAAGGAGAGACACATAGGACAAAATGTGAGAGGGTTCCCAACATGGAATCCCAATGGCCCCTAAAGAGATAAACTATTATATTCTCCTTGTGCAGTGATGTCTTTCATCAATCAGAAAGCCTTTGGAGATTCAGTGCCCAGAACTTTTTGGGTGGCCTTATTACATAATGCAAACCCCATCCTCTTCCAGGAGGTGATAATGGTGATTTTGTGTGTTACGCCTAGCCAGCCCCCATCTTTATGATTGCACTGGCATCACCTGGTAGGTGTGGTCTGGGGTCCTCATCTAAGACCTTTAAATTCTAAGGTGTTTTAAAAAGAGATGATCTATTAGGAACAGAGGACAAAACCCAAATTCGTTGGTTAGGTTAATGCAAACCTCATTTTACTTTTAAAGCAATATTAAGTGATAACTAACCACTGAAGTACTACAGGAGAAAGATGAGGCTGTCCCCGTAAAAATTTACAAAACTTTTGTTTTTGTTTAATTCAAGATTGAAGGCGACTCATTTTTAATTTGTTTTAGTTTTTAAAAAATATTTTCTGCTTTCTTTTCCATTGAAATTTTTATCTGTTTCACTTTGTGTTAAGTATTTTTTGGGGATGTTCTGTCTATGAAATCCAGGATTGGTAAATCTGTAGAGATAGTAACTAGATTAACATTTTTTTTGGAGATATGGCAAGGGAAGTTGGGGGGAAATGGGGAGCTACTAACAATGAGTACAGAAAAGAAGAAAATGTTCTAAAACTGATTGTGGCAGTGATTGTACGGCTTGTCTTGACATAATTGAGCTATTGAAATTATGTGGATTGTATGCCAATAAAATTTTTTTTGGCCCCCCTCCCCAATTGAAGACAGAAACAATAATATTATTGATTAAGGAAAATGCAAGGGATGAGTGGAGGGAAGAATAGGCCTAGTGTTAGGGAATGGGTAAAGGGAGGTGGAGAAGACAAGGCAAGAAAAATTATTGTTTCTGAAGGCACAATACTTGGAAAGACGTGTCCAACATCATGGAGGAGCTCTGGTGGTACAACAAAGTTATAGGTTCCTGGCTGCTGAGTGAAATGTTGGTGGTTGGAATCCTTCCAGCAGTTCTGCAGGAGAAAGATTGGCTATTTATTCTTGGAAAGATTTGGACTAAAATGACCTTATACAGAGTTAGAATTGACTCAGTGGCACCTTGCAACAATCACAGCTAAAATCGTAATAAAAATAGTGAGCACAGATCATGTAAGCCCCCTGAATGTCTTCCTTTGCTTCTCCCATGAAGTGTTTTATGAAATAGAAATTGACCACAAATCCTTTGGTGACAAATATATGTAAGCAATGTTAAACATTATTATGTGACATTTGAGGTATGTAAAACTATTAAGAATTATAGAATATATATTTGTGTATTCATCCACCAGCTTTGAATGTCTCACAAATGTATCTCCTTCCTTTCTTCCCTCACCAGTTTACCATTGCCTCAATTTTGATAGTATTTCTTTGCATGCCATATGAGGGGGCCCCTCACAAAAAACCGGAATTGTGCTGGGTGGAGAGGAGCTTGAGTAGTGCGCATTCCGCCCCCCTAGGGGATCATCAAGCAACTGGTTGAGTTAGTTAGTGCACCCAGTGGCTTTGCGTGGCAAGGTTCTTTCTGGTCACAGTGACTTTTTTCATGAAAGCAGTTTTGCTTGAACCTCTTTTTTTGTGATGGCCAATTTAAGAGAACAGCATGCAGCTGTGAAATTGTGTTTTCTGCTCAGGAAAAATGCCACAGAAACTGTTGTGATGTTGAACATAGCTTACAGGGATAGCACTATGGAAAAAAACTCAAGTGTATGAGTAGTTTCTTGTTTCAGAAAAGGTGAAATGTTTTGGGTGTCCATCAACTTACTCAACTTGGCCTTGCTCCATGCGACTTCTTTTTGTTTCCAGGAATGAAGTGGGACATGAAAGGACAGAGATTTAAAAAAAAAAATCATTTTATTAGGGGCTCATACAACTCTTATCACAATCCATACATACATCAATTGTGTAAAGCACATTTGTACATTCATTGCCCTCATCATTCTCAAAGCATTTGCTCTCCACATAAGCCCCTGGCAACAGCTCTTCCAATTTTTCCCCCTCCCTCCCCGCTCCCCCCTCCCTCGTGAAGCCTTGATAACTTATAAATTATTTTGTCATATCTTACACTGTCCGACGTCTCCCTTCACCCACTTTTCTGTTGTCTGTCCCCCAGGGAGGAGATTATATGTAGATCCTTGTAATAGGTTCCCCCCTTTACGCCACCCTCCCTCCTCCTTCCCAGTATCCCCGCTGTCACCATTGATCCTGAAGGGATCATCCGTCCTGGATTCCGTTTCCAGTCCCTATCTGTACCAGTGTGCATCTTCTGGTCTAGCCAGATTTGTAAGGTAGAATTGGGATCATGATAGTGGGGGGGTAGGTGTGGGGAGGAAGCATTTAGGAACTAGAGGAAAGTTGTATGTTTCATCGTTGCTACACTGCACCCTGACTGGCTTGTCTTCTCCCCGTGACCCTTTCGGAAGGGGATGGAAAGGACAGAGATTTAATGACTTACGAGAGGTGAAGAAAAAAAAAATGAGGGAGGTGCTGTCAGCCATCTAAACAAATGAGTTTGAAAAAATGTTTCCAAGAATAGAATCACAGATTTGCCAAATGTATTAAGTGTAATGGAGAGTATTTTGAAGGTAAGAAAGAAGGTTTTGTAAAAAAAATTATAAATACATAGCTTTGGGGCGGTTCTCTTTTTTTGGGGGGCACCCCTCATTTGGTACTTTCAACACATATCATCAGGATGGTCACTTGATGTATAATCAACAGGTAGATTTAATGGTCCACTAGATAAAAGTTGCTATGAGTTAGAATTGACTTCGGTGGCAGCGAGTTTGTATTTTTTGGTTTAGACAGATGAAAGGGGGAGATGAAAAGAGGAAGGTGTCAAGAATGGCATGGGTTAAAAAAAGAAAAAGAATGGCATGGGTTTCTGATATAAGTAATCTTGTAGATCAGTGGGTCTCAACCTTCCTAATGCCGTCACCCTTTAATACAGTTCCTCATGTTGTGGTGACCCCCAACCATAAATTATTTTCATTGCTACTTCATAACTGCAATTTTGCTATTGTTAAGAATCTGGCGACCCCTGTGAAAGGGTTGTTCAACCCCCAAAGGGGTCGCAACCCACAGGTTGAGAATTTTTGCCTTAAAGAAAAATGTGGGTTAAGAATCACTGGGTACTGGTTATTTATTTATTTTTTTTCAGTAGCCAAGCTTTTAACCACTGTGCCAGGGCTCCTGACAGGTGGTACTAGTTATTTCTAATTACAGCGGCATCTTTTGAAAATGTTGACCAAAGCAAGAGTACTTGATTGCGTATATTACATAGTATGAACCTATTTTTTCAAATGTCAAGCATTTGATATTTGGCATTTCTTAGAGAACTGAGATTAGTGGTTTAATATTTATTTTTTCCATAAATATTATGTATCTGCACTCTTTCAGGCATTGTGTAACTAATAGTTAAATGGGACAGACTCACTGCTAGGGAGTTGATTCTGACTCAATGACTGTAGAGGACAGAATAGAACTGCTCCATAGGGTTTCCAAGATTAAACCTATACTGGAGTGGACGGCTTCCATCATTCTCTTGTGGAGTGGCTGGGAGGTTTGAACTATTAACTGTGTGACTAGCAGCCCAGTGCTTAACCCACAGTGCCACCAGGCTTCATTATGGGATGGTAAAATTATGGTGGGTTCTTATCTAGGAGGACCTTATTGTGCTAGCAGTCATCAAGGCTGTCCAGAGTTGTACCAACTTTGGGGCTCTGGAATAAACTTCTGAATAGTGCATGGTGTTTTCCGTATCTTCATCAGCACGTATTTATGGAATAGGAACAAGGTGCATGTAATGGGATAGGGTCTATGTGTTCGTAATCTAAGTTTGTAACTGTATTTCCTAAGTCAGATTCTTATATTTCATGCTTCTTTCTCATCTTTTTTGTTTCGTCATATTTAGTAAACTCTGCAAAATTCAACCAAGGAGAAAACCACGGGAATTTTTTTGTGTGTGTTAGTCTGGACAAGATTGAGCCCGAGGGACATCAGCATTAGCTAGCTTGGCTTTTTAAACTTTGATCAGTCTTGATTCCTGATCATTGCACCTCATGTACAGCTACGCCAGTGGAAGCGTGGTATTTGCTAAGATATTCAACAAGTTTCAGCATAGCATCCAGACTAAGACAAACAAGGAAGAAAGGTCTGGTGATCTATTTTCTGTAAAATGTTAACTTGGAGGTGCCAGGCTATCAAAAGATACAGCGTCTGGGGTCTTAAAGGCTTGAAGGTAAACAAGCGACCATCTAGCTCAGAAGCAACAAAGCCCACATGGAAGAAGCACACCAGTCTGTGCTATCACAAGGTGTTGAAGGGATCAGGTATCAGGCATCATCAGAACAAAAAATCCTATCTTTATGAATGATGGGGAGTGCGGGGTGGAGACCCAAAGCCCATTTGTAGGCAATTGGACATGGAAGGGTAACAATGAGCAGACGAGCCAGTCAGGGTGCAGTGTAGCAACGATGAAACATACAACTTTCCTCTAGTTCCTAAATGCTTCCTCCCCACCCACTATCATGATCCCAATTCTACTTTACAAATCTGGCTAGACCAGAGGATGTACATTGGTACAGATAGGAACTGGAAACAGGGAATCCAGGATGGATGATCCCTTCAGGACCAGTGGTGAGAGTGGGGATAACCGGGAGCGTGGAGGGAGGGTGGCGTAGAGATGGGAAACCGATTACAAGGATCTACATATAACCTCCTCCCTGGAGGACAGACAACAGAAAAATGGGTGAAGGGAGATGTCGGACAGTGCAAGATACGATAAAATAACAATTTATAAGTTATCAAGGCTTCATGAGGGGAAGGGGAGCAGGGGAGGGAGGGGAAAAAATGAGCTGATGCCAGGGGCTTAAGTGGAGAGCAGATGTTTTGAGAATGATGAGGGCAATGAATGTACAAATGTGCTTTACACACTTGTATGTATGGATTGCGATGAGTTGTATGAGCCCCCAATAAAATAATTTAAAAAAAAAGTTAACTTGGAGTAAGAAAGGAGGTTCAGAAAGGAACCTTTTCTACCTTACTTTCAGAGAATCCCTAATGAGGGAGATTATTTGGCTAATTTTTTTCTCTTGGGATGAGTGGTTGTTACCTGTTATCCTAGCAAATACCCAAGTTTCCATTGACAAGTTAGTAAGCTGTACATGAGATATAATGGCCATTCATGTTTTAGTATCAGATATCTTCTAAGTCAACTCAAATTTTATTTCTGCCACAGAAATGGATGAGGTAGGGGACTCTGACAGGGCGTGTTATAAGAAAGAGTTTGTTGAATGCGGGAAGAAGAGAACGCTGTCTTCTAGTTAATTCCAGTTCACAGCTGCACTCTTAAGGTTTCTGAGGCTGTAAATCTTGAGCAGATAGTCTCATCTTTCCCCCTTGGGAGCTGCTGATGGATTTGAGACACTGACCTTGTGATTAGCAGCCCAATGGTTACCCATTAAGTCACTGGTGTTCTTTAAAAAGGTTATCAAAGCAGCTGTTAACTTTAAATTTTGCTTAGGATCTTGGGAATTACATTCGTTACTCAGAATGTTCTTGATGACAGTGTCTGAAATGAGGTTTCAGAATTTCAGACATTTTCCAGTTCATACTATTCCAACACAGTTTATTTCATTGTTGTCCCTTATTCCTTCAGGATGAGCAAAATGAAGAGAAAGAAGACCCTTCTAGGGGAAAAGTAGGTCAGAGCAGTTCTCTTGGATAAACCTCCTCTTCGTGGTTTTCTCTTTAAGCCTCATTTTTCCTTCATCACATTTTGTATTGTCACGTAGTATGAAGTTGGTTCGCAAAACTTGTTAATTCTTGTGAGAGAGTGAAAGAAAACACTTTTGAAACATGGACCATCATTTGTGTTCAATTTTTTTGCGTTTTTTTTTCTCATGTAAAGCAACATTCTCTTTTTACTGGCATGTTAGCAGCAGCACAGAAGACAGCGGCTGGGTAAGGACGAAGAACAATAACTAATTTTTGATGTTTGACTAGTAGAAGTATTGTCCGTTGACATAGTTCGGCTGTTGCCTGGCAGATAGTAAGTAGATATTGAATATCTTTTTCTTTGCACTTCATAGCTTAAATGTCACAATCAAAAATGTGCAGCACAGGATGAAGGCGTTAAAGTTTGGATACTCTTACGTGCAAAACTCCCAGGTTCCTGTTTTACTACCTAACTAGGATCTCTTATCTTTGAAACAGGCAATTTAGTGGCAGTTGTTCCCTTCCCACTTAGCAATGAGGTTTTCTGTTTCCTTAGTGTCCTTTAGTCGTGGATGTTGCAAACCCGACCACCTAAGGGTCCCTGCTTCAAGTTTTCCCGACCACCAGGTACTTCCCAAGCCCACAGTACAACGGGGAGGAAGATCTCGGATTCATTTGAGGAGCTTGTGAAGCCAGAGGGTCTGTGGAGCCGCTTGTGGGTGGGGTTGGGCGCCGCAGGGGCGGGGCCGGCGAGGTCCCCAGGGGAACGGGTGGAAAGGCAAAGTTGTGAAGAGCCAGGCAGCTATGATTTCACAGGTTTCACGAAGGCTTCGTGTGCGAGGTTGAAGGAATTGGGGTGCTACCCTCCAGCATCAACTTTCTTGAGTCTAGAAGCTTCATTAGGCATTCTTGGGTTGTCGGAACTTGGAAAGGCGGCGGCTTCAGCTCCGGGGGCGGGTCCCCAGGGTCTTGTCGCCGCTCCCGGGCTGTTTGGCCTCCAGGCGTTGGGGGAGGGGCGAGGGTGGTGCTGCTCGCGCCTCCTTTTGCGCCTGCGCGGCAGGCTCCTAGCGGGTAGGAGCGTGTGCGCGGTGACGTGGACGTCTGGTGCGCGCGCAGGCTCTTCAGCTGGAGCGGACACACGGTGTGCAAACCGAACAGAATAACCCGCCCCCCAGCGGGATGTGATGGACTCGGGTTGAGGCCGGCCACGCCCCGCACGGTAACTCGGGCGTGGGTGGAGGGCGTCGTTTAGTACCGGCCCGATTGGAGTTTTTCGAGAGTTTGAAGCTCTTCTCTATTTGAGCGGCGTGAGAAGCGTTCCTCTTGAGAGATCTTCGCACGCTTGGGCCAGGCCAGGCCTTGCGCGGTGCCGCCTTTGGCGCGCGCCTATGGTCCCCTGAGCGAGGCTGCGCATGTCACCTCTCGCGCGTTCTCGGCCTCACTTCCGTGTCGCGCAGCGAACTAACTGGAAACATCGACGCCAGAGAAAGCAGCCACGAGGCGGGCGGGGTGAGAAGCGCCTTTGGCGCGGCCCTGCCCTCGCGTGCGTGGGGTGCTGTACCGCATGGTGCGGTCGCGTGACTTCCAGCTCAGTGCTGGCTCTTGATCGAGAATCCTGCTCATGCGATTTGCATTTTAGAGCTCAGTCGCAGGGTCCCAAAACTCTGAGGGGAGACGGTACTGACGTCGCTTTTCTTAGGAGCTAGTTGCAGCTTTTTGACACCCGTGGCGATGTCTTTTAGCAAATTTCTGAGCACATTGTTTGAGGCAGATTGTGAATGTAATAGAGGAGGATGAAGAGGTGAGTTGTATATAGGAGTGGGAACTTGGTAAACAAAGGGCCAGTGGTTCTTAGGTTCAGAAATGAGGGTGAGGGGAAAACAGGTGGGAAGAGCACGTGTTATTTTATTTTCATCGTGGGGTATCCTGTAGCTTGTTTTTAGGTTTGGGGGCTTTTTGCCTCTATCGGTCTCTCCCTTCAGTGGTAGGTGAGGCCCCAATATAAACAAACAAACAACCCCCTCTCTGGAATTCCTATGACCAAAATCGAGGCATCTGTATGTGTGCGAAGAGTATGGGGGAAGTTAGGGGCTATTTCACTGTGAGATGGTGGAGGAAAGCAAAGCTCTCGCCTAGCCTGGAGCCTGCGTACCTGTCTGTATCTCCTCCCTCTGGCGAGGGTAGGGTCCGGGAGCGGTGAAGGAAGTCTTTGAAAGGAAGAGGTTACTGTGAGTAGAGCAACCAGAGACTCCAAAGAGCACACTCTCCAAAGCTCGCGTCGCCTTAGCAAACACGTGTACTGTGAGGACTCTCGAGCCCACCCGCGCGCTGCTCGTGCGTGTTGCAACGTTCGCCACTTTTTTTTGGCGGAGTCGCTGGCAAGCTCTCTGCTCCGGTTTTTTTGTGTTGGTTGGTTTTTCGGGGGTGGGGGTGTGGGGCGCAAGACGCCGCGGCTTGACTGCCGGGCAAGTGCCAGGGGACAGAATGACGGCTGCTGGGAAGGGGGCTGGCCCCGGCCCCGAGGACCCTATTCTTTAATCTCCTCAGGAACCGAATTTGGCTTGGTCCCGCCAGGCGATCAGCGGATTCCGGTGTGTGGCACGTGATCCGCCGGGACGCCTCTTCCCCGGAAGAGCTTTCCTTGCGGCATTTTTTTCACGTGGTTGTTGGCTGTTGACTCCTGCTGTTGAAAAGCGGCCATTGTGGGCCTTTGGTAGTCGAAGGCGGCTGCTCCTTCCTGGGACATGCCGGAGACCTTTTATATTTCAAGGATATTGGAGCAACCCTAATACTACTTGGTGCTCTAGGGTTGTGCTCCACAGCCACTGTGTGGGTTGAAACAGTTTCACAGGAAACACATGCCCAGGACGTGAGATTGAGTGCCTTGGATAACTTGGTGTACGGACACCAAAGCAGGGTGGCTGCTTGGTGACTGTCCGTTTCTATCATAATTAACAAAAAACAGAAGAACATCTGTCTTTGCCACTGCTGGGAATTTCCTAGCTGTGAGTTGTAATTAAGGGGCCATTTCTAGGAATCAGGAAATGTACACGAATACAGCAGAACGGATGGTATTTAGAGGCAGAGCTACCTAGCCAAGTGTAATTCTGGGCTTAAAACCTGAGGAGTTTCAAATGTTTTGAAATTTACTTTACAGCTTGTTTTCATGAAATGCCTATGATGATGTCTGTTTTCCTCCAAAGTTAATAGTTATTAATAGAAATTACCATTTATTTGATTAGTAAAATTAACCTAGTGATAATTAAGCCCTAATGTCACTTGTTTTTAAGTTTTTTTCATTTTGTAGTCCATATTGGGTAAGTCCTGAGGTTTGAATGAACCCATTTTCTTAAAATGCGAACTTATTTACCTTGATCATGCCATTATAGTGAGGGCTTTTTAATAATATAGGGCACCTTAACAACTGTAACTGTGTTTAATTGGATGAAGTTTAGGTTTTTAAAAAAAACAATTTTGGAAACATTTAGCATGTTAAAAATATTTGTGTTTTTAAAATAGTGGTATTGATTTGGCGTAGCTATAAGATTTATTTACTTATTTTTATTTCTTTATTTATTTTGGCATGATAAACAAATTAGCAAGTTGGGTAACTGTTTTGTGAACTTTTGTATATTGATTGTATGAGAGTTTATTAAAACATTTCCTAAAGAGTTCACGGATGAAAAGACGTTTAGAAATAGCAACGCTTTCTTTTTTAAAAAATGGAACTTGCCTTTTTATTTCCCTGAAAATATTCTTATGGAAGTGTGTTTTTCTATGTGCCTGTCTTTTGGAGACACATTTCAGAAAGTATTTTCCGTTGCATAACTGGAGAAAGGCTAAATGGTGAAAAGCTGAAATTTCAAATTTTTTCGGTGCTTAAGCTATGTGTGTATGTGTGATGAAACTTTAGCCTTCTTTAAAGCTTTTATACTGTAAAATGCAAAGTATTTTTAGATCTTGCTTGAGGGAGATTTATTTATTAAAGAGTAAAACTAAGATACACTTTTTTACATTTGGGTGAAGGTTGTTTCAATACTTGAAAATTGCCTTTGTTTATGTGAGAAACAAGAATATACGGAATTAACTATTCTTTCATTGGAAAATTCAGTACAGTTGCTCGGAAACAGTCATATGCTTAGAGTGACTCTAGAGTAAGAATGTAATTTCTTGGTTTTAAACTAATAGCTAGCAGTCTACATCTCATTAAAATGATTATTTTAGTCATAAATTAGATCTCTCATTTGATCAACTAATGGAATAACTTGATTGGAGGATTTTTAAAAAGACCTTGCACAAGTACTGCTCCAAACTTCTATCTTTCCCCGGTTTGCACATTTTTACATAAAAAAATCTATTAAATGCCCAAGCTCAAAATTGCAGTAGGACAATCTGACATTTTTAGGCAAAGAGGATACTTGAAATATAAGGTTAGTGTAAAATTCACTGTAAATTCAGTCCTGTCATTGTTGAATAAATTGTATTCTTGTCAATGGAATCTTTTGATGTTTAATAAATTAATATCTAAAAGAGTGCTTTTTAAAGCATTGGTTAAAACTTTGCTGTTCTGCTCTGAAAATCAAGATTTTAATGTTATAGGTAACGTTTTAAGAGATTCTGAACGCTTCCTGTACATTAATTTGAGATAGTAAAAAAAAGTCTTCAGTTGCTTCTTGCTTAGTCATATTGAAATACACGTAATAGATACGTTTTACATAGTTGCTCCAAAAAATAATTGGTTATTTATACAGCACATTGCACTTTATGAACTAAATACAGGATTAGGAGTTTGTTGTACTATTTTGAGTTGCATAGCACTGTAGAGATATTGTTATTCTTATGTGTCCTCTAAGCTTTATTATTTTGCCCAAACCAGTTGCTATTGAGTTGATTTCAATTCATAGCAATCCCCATGTATGTCACAGTAGTGTTCTATAAAGTTTTCAATGGCTGAGTCTTTGGAAGTAGATGGAGAAGCCTTTCTTTCCAAACGTGAACCTCCCAACTTTTTGGCTTGCAGTCGAGTATGTTAACTTTGTCCCATTTAAAGTCATCTCTTGTGACTTAATAAGACTGTTTAAAGGAACCTGGGTGGTGCTGTGGGATAAGAGTCCTGGTGCTAACGACCAGGTTAGTCAGTGGTTGAAAACTCACCAGCTACTCTGAGGGAGAAAGATGAGACTCCTCTTTCTGAGACTGCTATTCAGGGTAGCTATGAGTCAGAATTGCCTTGAGGGAAATGGGTTTGCTTTGTTTTTTAAAGTTTGTTTAAATTTTATCAATGTCTGACAGGTGTTACTTAAGCTTGTTAATTAGTGGTAGAAATTCAATTTGGAAGGCTAAAACTTGAGACAATTTTTGAAAAGAACCACCTAAGTTTCATGTCTCTTAAATAACTACAAATCAGGGGAGAATACTACTTCCCCACAATGGACATCAGTACTTCAGTGTTTGGAAGTGAGTTTTCTATTTTTAATTTTAGCCACAAAAATATTTTTGTCTAGGAGACTTGAGAGGGCAGTTCTACTGTCTTCTATATAGGGTTGCTATGAATCAAAATTGATTCATGACTCACAACAACATAGCCCTAATAACAAGCAATCACCAATCTTTTTGGAGTGTTGCTTCTTAAATTATCTGTTATCCTCAGACTTTCGTTGTTGCTGTGCTGTGGAGTTGATTTTAACTCATAGTTATTCCACATGACAGAGTAGAAGTACTCCTGCCCCTGCCCCTGGTCATATAGTCTGTAATCTGTATGGGGAGAACCCTAGTGGCATAGCAGTTATACTTAGGGATGCTAACCACAAGGTCAGCAGTTTGAAACTACCGGCTGCTTCTCTGGAGAAATATGGGGCTTTTTAACCTGGTAACAGACTTTCTACTCCAGTAAAGAGTTATAGTCTGGGAAACTCAACAGAGCAGTTCTACCCTGCCATATAGGGTCACTATGAGTAGGTGGGCATCTAGTCCGTGGTAGCGAAGGTTTGTTTTTGTGATCTTTCTGGTAGCAGATCTCTCCCACAGAGCTACTAAGTGATTTCAAACTGCTTACTTCTTGAATAGCAGGCAAATGCATAACTGTTGTGCCACCAGGACTCCTTATGCTTAAGCTAATTTATGTAAAAATATCTATTAAAAAAACAAAAACAAACTCACTGCCATCAGCTCATAGTGACCCTATAAGACAGGGTAGAACTGCCTAGGTGAGTTTCCAAGACTGGAATTCTTCTCAGGAGTAGAAAGTCTCTTCTTGTTCCCTGGGAGTGGGCTGGTAGTTTTGAACTTAGCTTTGAAGATGTTATTTTGGTCATATGATCAATCTTGGAAGAAGAGGTAAAATTCAAATTAGGGCATTTTACTCCTTCTCAGTAGTTCTTAATGTAAGATAAAATTAGAATTTTTAATTAAAATGCACAAATTGTCAATTTGATAAAGTAAAATTACCCTCTCATATACATGTAGTAATCTTTTTTTGTGATCTTAATTAAGATACAATTCACATAACACAAAACTCACCATTTAAAAGTGTACATGTATAGTAGTTTTTACGTATCATGTTGTGTACCCGTCACCAATATCTAATGCTAGAACGTTGCTATCACCCCCAAGAGAAATCCTGTCTTATGTTAGCAGTTTTTTTTCCCCCAGTTCTTCCTTCCCCCATCTCTTGGCAACCATTAACTTTCTATTTGTGTGGATTTGCCTATTCTGGACATAAAATCTTACACTTTCTGGCCTTTTCCCTTTAACTTAAGAATTAGTTTTAACTTGAATTTTTAAAAGAGGTATGTTCTCAAAAATTTTTAAAGAGGATGTAGTATCTCAGCTACCTGGTTTATCCAGGGTATTTACTATTATTACTAATTTTCTTAGCTTTCCAGCGCTAACCTTAATGTTTACTTATTATTTACATTAAGAAAACATATTTTTAATGCTTCTGGGTCTTTGACTTTTAAAATTAGCATAATTACAAATTTTCTGAACATTTTGAGCTTAAAATATATTGCAGCTAATTTTGTGTCAGTCCCTAAGGAATTTATCATTCTTTTACAGATGCGCGTATTCTACGCTATGGATGTGCCATAATTATTTAATCAGTGTATATTACAGGGTGATTCTGTCAGTCAAACAATGGACTGCTTAATTGGAAGGTTGGAAATTCGCAAAGAAAGATGAGACTTTTTGCTCCAGTAAGAATTTTTATAGCCTTGGAAATCCTATGTAGGGTCACTATGAGTCACAGTGGACTCGATAGCAGTGGGTTTAGTCTTTTCTTTTTTTTTCAGTTGGTTCTCTCCAGTCACATTTGCTCTCACAAATGGCTATGTGTATATATGTAGAAGGAGCCTAGATCAGCAAGGCAAACAGTTCAAAACCACCATCCACTCCTGCTTTCTGCAAGGAAAGATTTATAATTTCAGGAACCCACGGAGGCAGTTTTATTCTGTCCTATAGGGACATTTTGTGTTGGAATCTACCCAGTGGCAGTGAGGGTTTTTTTTGGGGTGGGGTGGGGGGAGGAAGGGGACTAGCTATATAGATGTAAGATAGTCATGGAAGATGCATTCGTACTTTTGATATTATCAAGTAGCTCTTCCTCCTAGAGATTCTCTAATTCTGACTGTCAGCAACTATTTGCATGATAATGTCCTTTTCACCACCAGTCTGAATTTTTTTTTGTTTTTGTAAAGGAATATCACAGAATGGCAAGATGGTTCTAATGTGCATTTTTCTGATTTCAAGTGAGGCTGTGTACATTTTCATTTATTTCCTTTAGCTTTTCTGGGATCTATGTCATGTCTTTGGCCCATTTTAAAATTCAGGCTTTTGATCTTGTTTGAATTGGAGGAGCCATTTTTATATTAAAGAAATGAGCTATTTATGATATAATTTACAAAATAAAATATGCTTTTGCTGGCCAACCATCTGATTAAAAATAATTTTTTTGTGTGTAGATGTTTTTACCAGATTTTAAAAGTTAGAACATACTGCATTTTCAACTTTAAAAATTACGTAAAAATTCAATTAGTTGTCAGTTTTATTTTTTAAAATTAAAAATTTAAATCTTTAATTTATCTGGAATTATTTGCAATATGAGATCTGAAGTATGGACCCAGCTGTGTTTTTCCAGTAAGTTCAATGACATGTTATGGCTTCTTTAGATACACGTGCTGGCAGGATGCCATTTTTCTTATTTATGAACCCATGATAGTTCTATGGTCAATAACTAAATTTGTACCACGATGTTAACATACAAAAATAAAGTTTGCTTATTTTTTTTACCCATCCCTGGAGACCTGTGTAAAGGAGTCTTTTTTTTTTTTTT
>NW_022103915.1:98930841-98932886 GCF_000313985.2 Echinops telfairi
AATGTTTTGAGAATGATGTACAAATGCGCTTTACACAATTGATGTGTGTATGGATTGCGATAACAGTTGTATGAGCCCCTAATAAAATGTTAAAAAAAAATCAGCCAAAAAAAAAAAAGAATTTAGGAATCTTTTAGGCATAACACGATAGTACGGTCATTCTTCTTTTGTGTCATTCACTTGATTACGATTTCCTCCTCTGTTTTTTAGGATGGAAAGGTGGCCATTGTGACTACATGGTGACTAGTTGTCTTACTACTGAGTCTCTTACTGGAATCATGGAGGAGAAGCAACAGATTATATTGGCTAATCAGGATAGTGGGACAATGGCAGGAGCAGCACCTACTTTCTTTGTCATACTAAAGCAGCCGGGAAATGGCAAAACTGATCAAGGAATTTTGGTTACTAATCGGGATGCCTGTGCTTTGGCTGGCAGTGTGTCATCGCCAGAAAAATCCAAAGGGAAGATTTGCCTTCCAGCGGATTGTACTGTTGGAGGAGTCACAGTCACCCTGGATAATAATAGTATGTGGAATGAGTTCTATCATAGAAGCACAGAGATGATTCTGACCAAGCAGGGAAGGCGCATGTTTCCGTACTGTCGTTACTGGATAACAGGTCTAAATTCAAATTTGAAGTATATCCTTGTTATGGATATATCTCCTGTGGACAACCATCGTTATAAATGGAATGGTCGTTGGTGGGAGCCCAGTGGGAAGGCTGAACCTCATATTTTGGGGAGGGTTTTTGTTCACCCCGAATCTCCTTCCACAGGTCATTACTGGATGCATCAACCAGTATCTTTCTATAAACTCAAACTTACCAACAATACACTGGACCAAGAAGGGCATATCATCTTGCACTCTATGCATCGCTATCTGCCAAGGCTTCATTTGGTGCCTGCCGAAAAGGCTACAGAAGTGATACAATTGAATGGTCCCGGTGTCCACACTTTTACCTTCCCACAAACGGAATTCTTTGCCGTAACAGCTTATCAGAACATTCAAATTACTCAGTTGAAAATAGATTACAATCCATTTGCCAAAGGCTTCCGGGATGATGGATTGAATAATAAGCCCCAGAAAGATGGGAAGCAAAAAAATAGCTCTGACCAAGAAGGGAGTAGTGTTCCCAGTTCTCCTGGTCAGCGTGTTCGTCTTACAGAAGGTGAGGGGTCAGAAATACAGCCAGGTGACCTGGATCCCATATTGAGAAGTCATGAAACATCAAGTGAGGATATGGAGAAACCTTCTCTTAATATAAAACAAGACTTTATTGATTTCATGGATACTGATTCAACACTTGAAGTTCCTCAATTGAAGCAAGAGGTTTCTGAGAGGTAGGTAACAATTTTTTCTTTTTAAGAAATAAAAGTGCCACAACTCTATAATATGTTTAAGCCATTTAATTGTATGGCATGTGAATTATATGTCAACAAAACTTTGAAAAGAGAAAGATAAAGGAAGACTTCGAAGAACTGATTTCAGAATTAACCACATTTGTCCTGTGGAATGCTGATTTAGTCAACAATAAATGTATTTCATTATAAAATATATCATAGCTCCTTTTATTGAAGCTGGGTTTAGACAGTTTCTTTTTTTCTCCAATGAGAGTTGTTTATTTTTCTGTAATAGCAGTTGGATTCAGGATCTGGAATTGCAGGCAAATTGGATAACATGCCAGAATGAGGATCTTTCTTCCATTTAGATTTAAAATTTTAATGTTAATTTTCACATGACTGTACTTTGGTAACATGTAGTCACCTCTTGATTAATTATAGAAGAGAGGGCACCCTTATCTGTAAATTGCTTAACCAAAAACAAACTGAAGATTATTTTGTGTCAAAGTAGCATGTATTGTTGCTTCATATTTGAAATTTCCTTATTTCGAGTACTATTAGAACCCAATTTGGGCAGAAATATGTGTACCCCCATACTTTCTTACTTTTTTAAATTCCTTTCATTTTTCATTTACTTTCTATCTCATCAACGCTACTATTCTTTGGGTTTAAGTGAAGGGGCAGTGGAAACTTGGAAGGTGTTCGA